>NC_068412.1:23366079-23668266 GCF_023724105.1 Carassius gibelio
TTCACTCCTCTCGAAAAGTGAATGGGGCCACATTGTTGAGTTTTGTTTGGTGACAGAACAGAAACCATCAAATATTAGCTTGCCAACACTTATCTTCAGGTACTTTTATCACAAGCAGTAGCATTTAATGAGAGAGGAAAATTTGTTTCAACTGTGTGGCAGACATGAGTGATTTAATTTCAGATACTACACAGCTGGGATACTGCTGTAATCAACACCAAACACAAACACGGCCACAGAGCTCAGCGATTTTCCTAAACTGCTTTCTGATTCAAAGGGTCTCGACGCGGTGTTCACTGCTCCCCACATTGCAGGGCATATCTGCAGAAGTTTCATTCACTTGACAAAGCTTGTTCATTCGAAACCCTGGCAACATCATCAAACAAAGACTCTGAGTCTTGAATAGCAAAGTTTGTGCATTTTTATACAATTATATATAGGGATGGCATTAATTTAATTACTGAGAAATAATGCGACTAAAATATATGCATTTATCTCACCCACCCAGCTCACTCAGTGATATATCCTACCCAAACAATACACATTTCCAGCTTATGTCAGGCAGTCCAATTTTATATTTGTTGAAAACAGTTAATATTTTTTTCTAGAAACAATGATAAAAAAAGAAACTATTTGATGAATGTAAAGTGACAAGTAAACAGCTACTATTTGAAAAAGTAATCTTTATGAATGTATTCATACTGTCATGTTTGGCCAGTTTAATGCTTCCATGCTGAATAAAATTATTAATTTGTAGAGAAAATGAAGTCAATCAATATCAATAAATCAATCTTATTAACCCCAAATGTTTAAATGATGGTTTATATGCCTTTTCTCTCTCTTTTTTAAGGCAAACTTTGTTTTATGCTAAAATGGTGAGCAACTGATCAGTGAATTTCATTGTCTAATATCAATGAGATATCAATCACAATCATTTTGTTTCTGATGGTGTGTGAAAGAGTGTCGGGCTGAGCATGAGCACTTTGTATAGGCATTACACTGAAAATGCCCCGTCAAGTTCACTACAAAGAGCAGATCAGAACGTACCTTTCTTGTTGAATCCTTTCTTACATTCTTGAGAACTTTCACTCGATGAAAAATGATAAAGTCAATGACAATTTTTTTTAGTGGTTTACCCCATGCAACATTCAACTTAACATTAAATGTTCATAAGAGTGCCTTTCTGCACATTAAAATTAAAAAGAAGGAGGAGGTCCAACCAGATATATTAGTTAATGTTAAAAAATTACAAAATGTACCAGATTATAAGTATATTGGATTGTAGTTCCTACAGTATTTAGGGGATTATACTTTATATCTCTTAAATTGTGTGGGGATTTTATTGTACATGGTATTATACTGATGTTTTTGTCATGTAATTTGTTTTGGTATTCTCCTGCCCAGGGACAGCAGATGAAATTTAGCTCTGTAGCTAATTCTGGGGCAGTTTTTTTGACTGTGCAGTGTCCCTGTCAAATAATGAATTCAACAAAATAAGTAAATAAAACATAATAATCCTTGTTTAAAATGACACGATGAGCACATTTGTGCACATAAAGTATGTATGATGTGGTGATACAGTATATTCTCCTTTAATTGGGTGCTAATGGAATATGCAAATACCCAACTACAGAGTAAAATAAAAAGCCTATGTTTGTGAATTGAAACCTTTATGCTTTTATTTGAACATATCCACTTTGAGACTTATTCATACAGTCTATTAAAGTCATTGTTAACGAGGAAGCCGTTTAATGGCAAAAAGTCACATTTAGTTTGGTTTTAGAACAGGACAAATGGACAATTATATTCAGTATAATGGACCTCTGGGGTTTCTTTGAAAGCCATTACACTGGCTGAAGCAGCTCAGAGCTCCTAAAGCTGAAGAGAAGGAGTCATTTGCATAATGCACACCTGCAGATCTTTTTAAATTTGTTTCAAAGTGCTTACTACCCCAAAAACACAACTTCTGAATGTAAAAGGGCTTCCCAAAAAAAAAAAAAAAATGATTGAACCCAATTATTTATTAATAAGGCTCTTTTACAGCAACGTTCTAACTGTGAATGGGAATTTTGGGTTCCCGTCACATCTTGTGATGATGAGCTTTGCTAAACAGACCCTCCCCATCCTTGAAGTTCTGAGAAACACAGAATAACTGATTTGAGGCTACTCAACAGGATTGTATCTAAAAGACTGCGAGAGAAAGTGACAGATCTATCATAATGAGATGTCCCTCTACAGTAGACTCCAGACCAAAATAGCATTCTTCCTGCCTTTGAGAGCCTCTCTCAAAAAGATGAAATAAGACATTTTAATTCATGTTTACATCACTGAATCCTGCTATTGTTTAGCACGTTACATGTCTTGTTTGATCTTGTGCATTTGATGCGAGTGACTAGAGAACGTGCTTCTTGATTATTAATAAAGTCTAATTCATTTCTGTTAATTGATTATTTCAAATAGTTTATTTTAATAAACCTGTTCAAAGTAACGATTTCTTTATATCATAACAATATTACATCAATGTTGTAGCATATTATAGGTTAAAACATTCCAAAATGTCATATTAATTATGATGTTTATTATGCTATTTTGTTTACAAGCTCAGTTTATTGAAGGTGTGAGTTGTGACATAATTTAGAAACTAATCACATTTCAATATCAATTAACATTCAACAATGTTAAAATATCCTTTAAACCAACCTTTATTCCATCAGCCATACCTTACAATGAAACACCAAGTCTTTATGTTGTCGTGGAAACGGGTTTCCATATGAATCAGACTTGTTTTGAAGGAGTGCCATTATGCTTTTCACCTTTTCAACTCTAGTTAGTCTAAAATGTTGCTGTTTGAGCACAAAAAAAAAAAAAAAACAAGTTGAAAAGCTCAAAGTCCAATTTTAAAATGATATATTTTATTTAACAGAAATCACTTTTCAAAAACTACAACGAATGACTAATTTGGACTACAACAAATATTTTCCGGGATTCGTGATATCACAAATACCGACGAATGGGACGAGACCTTGTTGATATGCACTACAGAAGACGCAGACTTTGATCACTATGTTGGAGACATACTAGCTTTCCTAAGTCAGATTAATTTAAGAGTGGATAAAATCATCCAGGTTTAAATTGTTGATTTGATTTTGATACAATATTTACACTGGCAGAAGGCGGCTATGGTAAGGGGCATGACATTTCCTGACCAGGCGCCAAGTGCTGCCAATCACAACACACACTGTCCCAGCTAACCAAAGGTAGCACATTTCTTATTACAGAAGGCACTATTCGAGCCATTCATTCCTTGACGCTAATGTCTCCACTGCTAAAAGGACAGACTATCAAATTAAAATTAGTCTTGCATCCTCTTTAAAACATTTTCCTCCCTCCTTTGTCATCCTCGTGCCCCTCCTTTATCAACTCTAACAACTGACGACTTTGCCACGTTCTTCATTAATAAAAATTAAAACCATCAGTGCACAACTTTCCCTGCCACAATCTGTCAAGCACATCTTACCAGCCAACATTTACTTATTTACATCCTTCTCTTCACTCTCTGAGGCAGAAGTCTCCTCTTGTCCTACTTGTCCTCTTGATCCTATTCTATCTTATCTCATTCAGTCCTTTTCTCCTGCAGTTGTGCATGCACTCACTCACATCATTAACACATCTCTTCACACTGGTGTTTCCCTCTCAGCATTTAGACAGGCTCGTATAACCCCACTACTTAAGTTGCCCACCCTTAATCCATCTCTTTTAGAGATGTACAGACCAGTTTGCCTTTTTCCTTTCATTGCAACAACACTTGAACGAGCTGTGTTCAACCAAGTCTCTGCGTTTCTCATACAGAACAACCTCCTCGACAGCAACCAGTCTGGTTTCAGAAGTGGACTTTCAACTGAGACTGCCTTACTCTCAGTTGTTGAAGGCCTAAGCAAGAGCTAATTCCAAATATTCAGTACTTATCTTGCTGTATCTGTTCGCCTCTTTTGACATCTTTATTTTATAAGTGCACAAAGTTCTGTTGTTATTATGTCTGTATTAAAAAAAGTAGACCCTTTACAGATTCGAGTGATGTATTTCTCTTATCTGTACGATCAAAACTGAAAGTGTAATTTAAGTTATTTTCGGGGTTATCAGGAGAAAATGACTCATAACGCGTATACGCGTTAATCGTCCTGTCAACCATATTGGCAAAGAGCATCTCAGTAACCGCACTCCATGGTTTGAGTCATACCACTCAGATAAGTCCTTCAAGGTGTCTTGCAGAGGTTAGGTGTCCAAGTCGCAACATTTAACTATGGGGGTGCCTCGGGGCTCAGTTCTAACTGAGACATGTTATAGCACTTGCATATCATTGCTCTTTTTTATTTTGATTACTTCCATTGTCCTCTTTTGTAAGTGGCTTTGTATAAAAGTGTCTGCTAAATGACTAAATATAATTGTAAATTGTAAATACAGATGTTTTAGATTTGCCATGATAATACTAAGTTCACTGGTATCTGCAAAGCAAGTAGCCTTCCAACCTTTCATTCATTTGCACTCTGCATTGGAAAATTTACTATGACTTAATCTTTCAAAGCTTTCTCTAATCTATTGTATGCATTTGCATGTGTTCTGGCATGTTGACAGAAATCTGACACAGCAGGCAATAGTAAAATAATAAACATCAAGAAACGTCTGTCTACCCAAGTCATCTCATTTAAAATGAGGTTGTCACAGTTAAAAGTGCTTTAAACTTCCAGAAAAACAATGACTGCATCTCTCATAACATTGCACTGAATCAAACTTTTTTTTTTTTTTTTGCTGCAGCGGTTGGTTTTATTTCAAGGTATCAAAACAGGTTTGAACCCTTGAACAGGGAAACTGACTGCCAGAGAGTCGTCCGTATCCTGAGCTTGGGACAGATTGCTTAGACTAAACCAAAGTCAAACCCAAACCTCCAGGCTCAGGACTTAATCTCCATGATTGGAAACACAGCTGGCAGTGTGCAGGTCCTCTTCCTGCCCAGCACATCATGGGATGGCCTGATCTCCACCCAGAACTGTCTGAGCCATTTAGTCCTACAAAACAGATACACATCAGAATCACAGTGCAAACTATGTTGTAAAGAATAAAGTAGTATAGTTGAAGGCTTCTGACAATGATGAACTGGTTTATATATATATATATATATATATATATATATATATATATATATATATATATATATATATATATATATATATATATATATATATATATATATATATATATAAATTATCTCCAGTATAATAATAATTGCACTAGCAAATTCACATTCATTGATTTTCATTACATGAGAAATGTGTTTTTATTATTATTATTATTATTATTTATATATATATATATATATATATATATTTTTTTTTTTTTATCTCAGTATGGTCAGTTATTATTATTTAATTTTTTATTATTATTGGTTCGGAATTTTGGTAGTTATTTTTTACAAGTATTTCTTATTATTTATATTTAATTATTTATTTCAATAATAATACTTATTTTAAATATTTATTTAGTTGTATTTTATTTTATTTTTTCAGTGTAATGACAGTTGCACTAGCAAACTGAAAATTATAAAATTTTTAAATATTATTATTATTTTTATTATTATTATATCTGATTGTGGTAGCTGCACTAGCAACAACCAGATCAATAGATTAACATAAATAAAAAACACTGGAAAAAGAAAAGAAAAATAGTGAAGCATCTGCCACATGTGTAAATGCCTCTGACTTCAAAGAGGATAAAAGAATGGTAAATAACCTCAAGAAAATACCACATTATGCTTTCATCGATTTTTCGCACAGTGCTCAGCTTTTCATTTGGCTGACTTGACCAACATTGTAAGGATAAAGAAACAGCTTTCTTATGAGTAATGGGCTCACATTGATCTCAGTATTTGAATGGATTTATCATCTTTTGCTGGTCTCCTAAAAGACGCAGTGTGTCAATGATGGCCGGTTCCTCTTCATCAAATGTGTATAGCTCATAGATAAACCCTGACCCTCAATAAATGTGTCTCTCCCTTGCTCAGTGTCAATTGTCTGACTAGAAAAAGGCTGGTGGTGTGTGATCGATAGCAGAAGTAGGAAATCAGCTCAGCCTGGCTGCATGTTTGAGCTGCATCTGGGGAAGCTTCAGTGACATTGATGGAGAGCGTTTGCTTTTGTAGCCACTTTGATGACTTGCGTTGCTCTTCTTAGCTCTAGCTGGTGGTTCATGTCTGGCTCTGAGGTATTGTGGAGGAATCTTCTGCCAGCCAGCCTTTGATCCGCTGCAGGGTTTGATAAGAGACTTTGACATTCATTCATGTTGTATGTCTTTAAAGGGCACTGATGAAACACTTTCAGTCATGGCCTGTTGGGTTTTCTACAGCAGTTCCAAACATTCCGGTCAATATAGTATCTGGATGAGCAAACTGCTGTGAAAAAAAATAAAAATAAAAAATAAAATAATAATCTACAACTGTAAGTCTAATAATTTTACTTATTTATTTGAATCTTTTTGGTATTTGTTTGTTTTATTTTAAGTGTTCATTTACTATATTTTATTATATTTTAAGTAATCAACAAAATTTCTATCAATGCAGTATTTCACACTGGGTGGCCAAACTGCTGAAAACAGCAAAAAGAAAACTGACCTCCTGTAATTATAATTTTTGTATTATTATTATTATTATTATTATTATTATTATTATTATTATTATTTTAAATAATATAATATAATATAATATAATATAATATAATATAATATAATATAATATAATATAATATAATATAATATAATATAATAATTGTATTTATTTATTTTAAATTTTATTGTAAAAGTTTAAAATCTTGGCACCATCCTAACCAGGTGCAAAATCACAAAATGATCAGCAGTAAAAGCATGTAAATATGTCCTAACCATCTACAACTTCTGTCAATTTAATATTTCATACTGGGTGGTCAAGCAGCTGTGACATAAACAAAGCAAAATTATTTTAAGTATTTTTTTCTAGATTTTGTTTTATTAATTTATTTATTTTACTGTATATATATATATATATGTGTGTGTGTGTGTGTGTGTGTGTGTGTGTGTGTGTGTGTGTATATATATATATATATATATATATATATATATATATATATATATATATATATATATATATATATTAATTTATTTATCTTATTAATTACATGTATCATATCATAAAAATGGTCATACTTTTGGGTGGGCAATACAAAGGTGGCCAAACTGCTGTGAAATAACAATAATAACTGCTTTAAAAAAAAAAAAAAAGATAAAATAATAGACCTGCTGTATATACTATTATTTTGCCTTTTCTCTTTCAACCATGTATTTGCTTATTTATTTTACTTTTTTTATTATGTAATTTTTATATATTTATTTGTTTTTAAAATATATTTGATTAATTTGCAGAAGTTACAACCTTAACTGCATCCTAAACAGGAGCAACATGACAAAGTGACCAGAAGCACCTAAAGTTATCCTAACCATCTGTAACAGTTTCACTTTATAATCATTTGCTTGTTTCTATCTCTGCACTGTCACTGACAGAATAACAACATTACTAGATACTGAATCTGCCTTGTCAGCACCTTTACTGAGAACATACTCGTAACTGGACTGATCAGGCATCTTAAAGTCAAGTAAACAAGTTGTCTACTCAGTGACAGATTTAAACCTGTAAACTATTAATTGCTAAGTTATGTTCTGTAGATACCAGACTCCTCCAGTGGTCATAAAATAATATGTGTGGTGATGTAACAGCACTGCAGCCTTCAGAGCCTCAGCTCTATGTGTGTCAGGAGATTCCTCATCAGATTCCTCACAACAGGGTTAATGCCAATCAGTGGGTGTCAGGTTTATGGCAGGATTATTGACAGTAATCCAGATGCGTTAGACATACAGAAGCGTTGTGAATAAAGGGAAGTGGCACACTGATATAGTCACTCACCAATGAGATGTTCATCTGCAGGAATATTAGTCTGCTGCATCTCAAGTCTTTGACTCCTCATTCTTCAAGTGAAAGAGCTCAGCTCCCTCCACCTCAATAAAACTGTCTGCTCACTAATAACAACATAAAAATAAACGGCATGGTTCCGTATCATTGTTCTCGTGTATCACTTCCAAATCCTTTCAGGACTTCAAGTTAAAGAACTAAAACACCTTTTAGGACTGACCATTTCATTCATTCTAGCAGGAGTTTGCAACCTGGAAATTTACTAAATACAGTCATGAATGGAACATGGAAGAAAAAAAGTTCACCAAAGAAGTAAATTCCTTTATCACAAACCAGATGTTTGGCAAAATTTCCAATCCATTTGTTGTTGTTGTTTTTAATACAAATTATTCATAAATGTTATCACAATTACAGCATTTTTTTCTAGTGATCCTTTCTAGGTAACTCAAATTGTTTAAAAATAATAATAATAATAATACTTGAATTTTTACTTGAAATAAATACATTATGAATTATTCATAATTATTAATAATAGTAATTAACAGTTAGTTTAACTTGTACTAAAATAACTAAAACTAAAATTAACATTTGTAGGAAAAAAAATCAACAAAAATTCCAAGTGTATAGTTTATACTAAAGTACAGAATTAGAAGATATTTTATTTATTTTAATATAATAAATTTTATTTTATTGAAAAATAATGTTATGGAATGAACAAAGGCCTACCTGTATCTGACCTACTGTACGTACATTATTTGTATTTTCTACTTTTTTTTTTAATTCCATCTTGATTTGACAATTCTAATATTTTCCTTTACTTTTTGAACTTACAAACTTTTTGAACATGACTGCACTTCTGTGTTGAGGAACTGACAGTGCAACACCTCAGATGTCTGGCAGACTTAGTGTGGATCCTGCGTGTTCATGTTGAAGGTCTCTTTGAAGCACAGCACTCTCTCGCCTTTGATCCTTCCCTGATGTTTGCATCCCCCATCCCCTGCACGCAAGAATAACTATCGTGGAGAAGAATGTGGTTAAATTACGCTCTCCTTAAAGTGCAAATCAATGCTAATGGAAAGAAATCAGACCGCCTACATATATCAATTCTCATTAGTCTTCCAGTTCTGTGGACACGACACACCAGACAAAAACCAAACTACTTTGCTGAAGTGTGCAAGTGGGGGCTTTTAAACCTCTCAGCCAAAGCTTTGGGGGAAATCATCAAATAGCAGCTTCTGGGTCGCAGCTGTACTAATTGAATGATGGCTAAATGGATTTTTTTTTGCTTTGTCACTGCAGTAAATTTGTCTTTGATTTCCAAAATGAAGTTTGTTTTTAATCAGAGATTACGATCCGTTGTTTAGAAATGTAAATAACCTTGGCATATTTGATATGGAGTTTGGGAGTTTGGCTCTGGCTTTCCACTGATTAATTAATTCATTATTTATTTATTTTTTTCAAGAATTTACATTAGTGAAATGCACTAAACCCAGTACTTAATAAATGAAAATAATTAAGAACCAGGGACCAATAATGCTGGGTGTAAGACATCATCAAGGACACCTTAATTGCTAGAAAGTTTTTTCTTTTCTTTATTAAAGTTAGCAATGCATTCATCCAAGTCTTATAGAAACCCCTTGTCGCTCTTAGCAAGCATGTCATTAAAAACACTAAGGACCAGATTTACTAACAACTTGCACCAGTGCAAACAGTTGTTGCCATTAAAAACTACCATCAGGATTTACCAAAGACATGCAGTGAAACATTAGCAATGTATCTAAGGAATCACGCAAGGGGACTTACTGTGGTTTGTAATAGTTAATTTACTGGTATTTAATGCTCAAGAAGCATGTCATTACCCATTTTGCACCGGTGTTGTTATTTACAATTATACACAAATTGATTATTATTAGCTCTGTTTGTTTGTGACCCTACGCTAATTTCCACTGCTCTTAGTAGATTGCGCTAGTCATTATCTTTTTTCAAATTGTTAAAAAAAGTCTGAATTATGAGAACAAAACTTTGCACCTTTTTTTATATATATATATCCTATAGTAGAAACAAGCTTTCATACATTTTGCACCAAAATCCTTACAGATACAGTACAGAGTTCATCTTCTGTCCAGCAATATAGGACAGCTACAGTAGATTTAGAGGATTTCCAATCAAGCTTACACATTTGCCAATCATTTATCATAAGCCAGATCTATCTCTTCTCCTGGTTAAATGAAAACAGTTCATGAAAGCATGCTTTATTTTGTAAGAAAAAAGATCTGACATTTTCCTCTGTATAATTTTGAAATTATTTCAGTTTGGTGTGCAATGCATTAGCATTTTTGCATGTGGCTGCCTATTTGCTATTTTCTTGTGTTAGGTATATTAGACGGCTGGTATATAAACAGAGAGACTGACTTAGATTGTGTTTTGATTTAGTGAATCTCTAAATCAACTAATTTGATTTTTCAGCTCTCCGGCAGTTAGCAGAGATTACTGGGTGTTGGTATATTTGTGATGAAACAAACTGCTGTCAGAGTTGGCTCATGTCAGAAATGCTGTGTAAAATACCGACACAAACCTTGACATCATTTTCAATCTAACATTTTGTGATTGAACCAAAATACATATTTTTGTACCTATGACGTCATATGTTTATGTGGACTGAAAGGATGTGTATCACATTCTACTGTATTTTTCTTTATTTGTAAAAATATTTTAAAAATTGTATCCAGACTTGAAGATCTTTTTTTTTTTTTTATTCCATATTCTGTACCATATTTGTGGAAATTAATTATCTGTCATGTTCCAAGTATAAGATTAAATAAATAAGATCATGCACATCTGGCATTGCAAAGCCTATAATAATCATGTTTGGTTTCAGAGAATATGTGAAATAAACTTCTCAAAATCCAGCAATGCAAGCTTTATTCATAAACTAAACAAAGGAAAATGAAACATCCCACATTTTCTAAAAACTACTCTGTAGATTATAAAGACATCTGTTGATTTTAATAATCCCTGAAGAGCAAACCATATTCAGGATTTTTTTTTTTTTTAATAGCATGTTCTAGTTTATGTATATCACAGTGAATACATATATACACACATTTTTATTTACGTTTTTTTTTTCTCTCAAATCCATTACGTCATGTGTGACATTGGTTATCAACATGGCAAATCATTAAGCTAAAATCAAAAATGTTAATTTTCAAATTAAGTGATATCTTGTGGTGTAACCCATGGCTCGGTTCTGAGCCCTTTATGTATTATTAAATCTCCATTTACTCTGTGTAGCTGGCATAATTAATTGAATCAGCTTTCAGTATGCAATGATGTGCAACTCCATTTTTTACTTTTCATTTGCATTTATGTGCATATATAGCAATTTGTAAACAACTTTATAAAATTAATTTTATTTTCATTATTTGGAAAGGACATATTTTTGTATTGTATTCCAGTATAAAATTGTGATTTGTGCTCATTGTGCCAAAGTTGAGTACACATTCTCGTGATTAACGACTGTGCTTTAATTTTCCCCTGCAGACTAGCTGCAGTTGTCAGTGTTCGTCTTTCCTCCTCCCTCTAATGAGCTGACACATGCCGATTAAAGACTTGTGACAGAAAAGTGGAGTGAGGGCTGTTAATAAGTCAGTGTCCTCGGCTAAATCTTGATGGCAGAGATACATGGCTGCTCTGACTTCTGAGTCTCTGTATGAGACAATAAATCTGAAGAAAGACGTAACGCATCTGATCCAGCCAGCCGGAATCCATACGTGGTCAAACAGATCTTCCTAAAGCTACTTACCATTAAGAGTCTAGGGCTTAAAGGGGCCATAACAAGGAAAATGTTATTTATAGTTTATAGATCCATTGTAAGGAACTGTTACCCTTCATATGAATGTCTACTTCGAAAGAGACATTTTACAGCCGTCAATCCACCTTGACTTTTATTTTTATCAGAGACTTGAAGGATATTTCTTCATGTTTTAAACATTTTATTTTACTCACCTTGTGTAAAAAAAAAGTGTCACCTCCCTATACAAATTGATGATGTCATTAACACAATACAAACATTTTTTGCACTTTCCCTTCACATCTTATTCGCCAGTGTGTAAATGATGTGATGCGTTGTCAACTTAATCATCTTATAATGCAGATGCTTTAATGAATGATGAACCATAGAGAATTAGGTTCTGTTACCAAGGTGATCATTTCCTCACATTATCCTTGAGTTGGATTGAAGCTCACACTGAGAGGATAACATACTGAAAGCACCATCACACTACGATATCTGTAAACAATCTATATAGTAATGTTAATGGAAAATATTGGTGCAGTTTGTTGGGTAATATATAAGATATTTTATAAAAATATCGTATAAAAAGAGTATGACAAATTATATTGTGTAAAATGTTACTAGTTTAATTTAAAAATTTTAATTGTTTAAAAAATTCTTTATTTATATTTAAGAATATGTACCGTTACACTAAAGAAATGTGTTTTATTTATTTTTTTAAGATATCTATTGCTATTCTGTATAGTTTGGGGTTCATGCAAATACCAAGCTGGATGAAGCCACTCAATATATCTGTGAATTGTAAATATGCAGGTCCTATACAGTGTCATCGCATAAAATCTGAAACACAGGGGCATTATGGGAGATTTCAAAGGATTTGTAAATAACCTTCTAAGACTGCGTTCATAAAAACACAAAAAGAATAGTTTTGTTTTTTTATTATTTTACACAACATAAGAACACAGCAGATGTTGCCTTCCTGTACATGGTTTTTTTATGCCTTCAAACAAAGGCAAAATCAACGTCACAGAAAAGAAAACGCTTTGATTTTTTAAAAAATATCAATTTAATAACAGGTCCCAGTATCAAGTCCTTATATAGTTGTTTTTTTTTTTCCTCTATAATATGCAGGAAATGTCATTTCCTTGAATAGAAAGGCTTTTTTGTGAAATCTCTAATGTTTCCTTCCATCCGTGTAACTGACACAAAGCTCGTGTCCAGTAGGAGCCCCTGGTAAGAGGACACAGGAAGGCACCGATGCTTTCCTCTTACCGTAACACTCGGCGTGTGCAGTGAAGATGGAGGCGTGTCTCTCTCGGATGATGGATCTTGCTCAGAGTGGCTCTAACACCTCCCTCAAGGCAAATATCCACATTAATCCATGGGTTTCCAGAAAAAATTAATAAAAAGACAGCAGAAAATATGATTTGTGGATGGAAACAAAAGAAATGGTGCAAAACGTGCACATTCATTCGATCACACACATTTATATACTATGAGCTCGTATACACACCCTCACACACACACAAAAGCACGTACACAATGAGATGCAGGCACTCCGTCATGTTTCCAGCATTCGTACATTCACACGGTGCTCTCTAGAATCCACTCTGAACTGGAAAATGCAGATTTCTCACTGTCTAGATTTGAGTTTGCCATTTGGACTAGCATTCCGTTCACGGACATACTCCGCTTGCAAAACACATTGCCCATCTTCTGCGAGCCAATGTAGCAGTGATGTTTCGACAGGTTCTCGTTCAAAGAGTACCTGCGTTTAGCCCGTGCTCCTTCCACGGGCAGTGTCATATACTTGGACGAAGACGGACAAGCCCTCCTTAAAATCGGAGTGTCTTTGAAGCGGGATGGAGGGGGCGGAGGGGTTGGGACCGGCTGCTGAAGAGCGGTGGAGTTGTTGCGGTTGGTGTTTTGCGTCTCTGCGTTCAGCAGTGCCTCTACTTTGGGCTCGGTGCAGGCCACTGGGACAGGCTTTGGCGCTGGTTTGCGCTTTGGCTTTAGTGATCCTGAAGAGCCGGGAGTCGTCCAGCTTTGGCTTACCAGGGAAGTGGAGGTGGAGCAGTCTGGGATGGAGGTTTCTGAGGTGTGGGTTTGGGAATCTGGAGGCGGAGGAAGAGGCATGGCGGAGCTCTGTTTACACCCCTCGCCCTCCTCCAAGCTCAAAGCAGCTTGTTTGGACACAGACGGTGTGACGGTACAGCCCTGGGATTGTGCCCCGTTGGTTTGCGAGTGCACGTCGGTGACCGAGGTCCCCTTGGTGGAGTCGCCGCTGTTGCACACCTTGTAGCGGATCATGAGGATGATGATGAAGATGAGGACGGAGGCGACGATTATGCCCCCGATGATGATGATCATAGTGCCGCCCAAGAACTGGGATTGCATGAAGTGGCAGCGCAGATATTCAGATTCGGTGGTGAACTGCACGCAGCCCACAACCCGCGTAGCCGTCAGGGAGGTTATGCCGTCGTCGTAAATGGCCAGCACGCAGAGATCGTACTGCGTCCCGGCGGCCAGGTTATTCACCAGGAAGTTTTTACTCGTTGGGGGAATCATTCTGTTGGGTGAAGAAAAGAACAGTGTTAGAATAATACATGATATGTTTCATTCATCATTCATTTATTAAACTGCCTTACACCTTTTTAACAACCTCAAGAGGGGTACCAGTTCCTGCAAAATTTTCATTTACATCTTTTTGAGCTCAGCAGTAGCCCTGAGAGAGTAATCTCTTACATATATGTATAAGGGTTTGGTTAGTTGGTGCGTTTTGGGTACTGTAAACATTTCTACACCAACCATTTTTTTTGTCTGCCAATTCATGTACACACATGTACACACAGTATATACATACACTACAGTTCAAAGTTTTCAGGTTATAAATAAAGTCTTGATGCTTTTTAAAGAAGTCTCTTATGCTCACCAAGTCTGCATTTATTTGACTGAACAAATCCGTACAATACTAGGGCTGCCCTCGCCTAAAGATTTTTCTGGTTTACTTGTAGTTGTTCATTTTAAGCATTAGTCTACTATTAGTTGCACTTTTATTAATAAACCATATAATTCATAATAATGAGCATATAATTGCCTAAATAGTCTAATAAGCACTCAAGCACATGCAAAATAGGCTTGCCACAGCACACTGGCAAATATAATAATTATGAATTTGTTAGGGAAAAACAGCAAGTACACTGCATTAATGTTTTAATAATTTATTGATACACTAGTGCTGTCTGTTTTTGGTTTAAGAGATGAAATCAGTGACACTGACTCTTTTGTAACATTATAAATGTAATAATGCATCCTTGCTGAACAGATAAAATGATATATCTAAAACAAAATAAAATAAAAAAATCTATTAAAATAAGGAGTTTAAAAATAAAATATATAATAAAAGTCACATTTAAAAAAAATTACAAATTAAGCAATATTTAATGACAAAAAAAAAAAAAAAAAAAACTGGTATTACTTCAAGGGGTCCACTGGTATGATTGTCATTTTGATTTGTGTTCAGAAATCAAAATCCCAGACAAATATATGATTTTCATAATCTAAGCAGAGAGTAGAATAAAAAAAAAGATTGCCCATCGGAGGGCTCTGCTGATAAATATGCTAATATTCAAGTAGGAAATTTTAATTAATTTTTTTTTTTTTTTTTTGCATCGGGCTCAGGCACGATGCATGCAGAGTATGCATTATACTATACTGAGCATGTTACAATAAACACGTCAAACAAACTATGATATCAGGACTATCTCCTATCTCTACCATGTTTACTCTGCTGCAGGCATGTTTAATCACATAATCTAGCGAGCACAAATCTGAAGCCGTGGTAAATCTGCTTCGGTGCTCTATGGAAGTCCTGCTGTACCTGCAGGAGCCTGGGGTCTGCTATCACTCTCTGAACCGTTCGCTTCAGACGTGAACAATGGCATCTCTTATCATCCTTCCCCACGCGCCCCACCTGTCTCCTCTGCAGCCTGGCAAACATTCAGCTCATTCAGCCAGCTGAAAGAAGTGCTCTGTGATTTCCCCATGCAAACCGACTGGATTTGGAGCACAAAGGTTCTCAGTAGAAGCTGCCTAGCGCCACAGCCGGTCAAAGCGTTTCAGTGGTGAGAGCGGCCGCCGTCGTACATACAAATGAATGAGCCAAGCATTTTAATTGCAGGGTTGCTCTGAGTAACTCAAAGTGTGTTTAATGGTGTCAAGAAGCTAGTTGCTAGGGTCACATTTCACAAAATAGCTGACAATATTTGCATGGTTCTAGTTTTTGAGTAATTACTAATTTTATGCAGTGAGATTTTTATATATATAGATCCTATTTCTAGATGCTTCATTGTTAAATGTAACATCTAATTAGCTCTCTGCCTAGATTCTATTAGTGTCGCTACGTCTGGATAGCATAAGTTTCCTTTTTGTGGAGGAGTTTCTCGATACTAGCAGGCAGCTGGCACTGTGAACGCAAAGAAGTTGAAAAGTTTACAATGCTTGGCAATGACAACAAATACTGGGTTAAAAAAAAAAAGGACAGAGAGATTTCAATTATAGTGCACACAATCTTACACAAATTAAAAGCCAAGTGTTCAGCTAAATTCGTACTTGAGCGAAAGTAAAAAGTTTCCACATTTAATTGTGCTTAATATTTAATAGTAGCCTCAAGAGTGCTACTTACTTGGCTTGTGAAAAAGAGTGATGAAATCAGCAGGGGATTTCTCATTAAAGTAACTCTGATGCTCAAACTGTGTAGAAGAGTCCTTTTTAGCACAGTTTTGTTGATGTTGTAGTTATTTTTATACTGATCATTGATCATTTAAAGCCAGATTTACTTAGGGTTATAGCATGCACTGTTTTAGATCAAAAACTACATTCATCCATAATTGTGTCCAATCACATTTTACACACACACACACATATAAATAAATAAATATATTTATATATATGTGTGTGTGTGCGTGTGTGTGTGTGTGTGTGTGTGTGTACTTTGAAGGTCTAAATTAAATTAAAGGAACTAAACGGTGTGATTTTCTGCCTTAGAAATATAACTGAGTCTTTAGTTTCAATAGAACATGAGAACATTTCTCCCATAAAATTATGAAGCATAATTAACTCAAGTATTTTACACCTCTGAGACATCAACACATTTTCTGATGAGTAGTGAATTATGTACTTTGAAGATCTCAATTAAATTACAATGATTAAAAAGTATGATTTTCTTATAAATGTAATTGAGTGAATTCACTTCCAATGGCACTTGAATAAAGTACAAAAAAAAAAAAAAAGTAAAAAAAAAAAAAAATTCAAAGGTCAAAATTCAAATAATTTTAAAAAGAATACTGGTAATGCCCTTTTTAAGTTGTGTGTGTGTGTGTGTGTGTGTGTGTTAGAGAAGGTACAATTATGAGTGGTGAAATTAGGGGTGGGTGATATGGAAAAAATATCATATGACATATTTTTCTAAATATCACGATTCACGATTTTATCACAATTCTTTGTCATGTTGGTTTTACTATTTTGTAAGTTGTCTGAGCATTACAGCTAAACTAATTTATCTATTATAAAGATGACGAATGAAACATTTAAAAGCACATGCAAATAATGAAAGAGTAACTTTACCGCCGAGTTAACACTGCTGTGAATGCATGTCCCTTATGAAACAAAAATATATTGCAGTATATTGGAAAATATCATGTAATATAATAGGCATATATTCTTATATATATTTATTTTTTCCAATATATTGCAATATATTGAAAGTGGCAATCATTTGTATATTTTGAAATATATTATATAATATATGTATCATTAATATATATTATGTATTCAAATATATAATATATTAGAAAATAAAAAGGGAAAATAACATATTACCACAAAATGTAAGAAATATATTGGTAAATATATTTTCATTTCGTATGGGGTGTAACAAGTTCACAGCACTTTTCTGCATCTTTATCGCAGAAACAAATTCCACTGGCCTTGTTTATGTGGTGAAAATTCGATTATAGTCTATGTTTCACTGTGACCGTTCTGTTGCTAAATGTGTTAACTGAGAAGGGAGCACTTGATAACAACAAGGGGTATCAGCCAGCTGCTTCTCTAGTAAAAAATAGGTCGAGATGTATCTGTAGTCTTTCTGTGGGCTTCATTTTCATCATTTGTGAAAAGAGCTTCCCACACAATGTGCTCTGTACACAAATGATGAGGTAATGGCTTTGCTTCTGCAGTGTGTCTCATTGAACAGGAATGCTCATGGCCAGTGTGTGTTATTGTAATTAGCCGACTGTGGCTCATTTGCAGCAGCCCATTGAGATAAAGTCAGCCAAAAAATGAATCTCTTTTTGATTCCCCCTAGCGGGTCTGCAAAGAACGTAATTATGAGAATGTATTAATGAGCACAGAGTATGTGAAAGAAAATACTGTTTGAGATAGCACTAAAACAGATTGGCTAACACACACAATGGTGACTGGATGTTATCAACGCTATAAACTACAGTTATTATTCAGATTTACGCTTTAATATGCTCTTGATATACACCTTTGCTAATCTGAATCAAAAAGGTTCATGGATTGTATTCAGTCTTCCAAATACCCAAAACCTCTTTCAAAAATCAAACCACACCTGGTAAAACCGGACTAGGCTAGTTTCAAGCTGTATCTTTCAGCAGAAATAGCTGCAATAGAGAACAAATGACAAACAGCACTATGTTATCAAACTCTCTTCTGTCTTCCAAACCCTCACTCTGTCCGCCATTAGTCAGTTAAAGAGACAGTACCATTTCCCACTCAGACTATTATGCTTAAATAAACAGCAAGATTTTAATAAAACCATTTTGATTTAACATTTTTAGGAAATTATACTTATCTCTGCATATCCTAGCAAAATCTTGGATAGAAAATATGTCCTGAAAAACTCTAAAATTATCAAATATAAAAACTTTAAAAGTATAAACACCTAACACTGAAGTGTAGCATTATAGTTAGAAAAAAAAGGCTGAAGGCTAAAG
This sequence comes from Carassius gibelio, assembly GCF_023724105.1. Taxonomy (NCBI): domain Eukaryota; kingdom Metazoa; phylum Chordata; class Actinopteri; order Cypriniformes; family Cyprinidae; genus Carassius; species Carassius gibelio. The sequence goes on from NC_068412.1 coordinate 23,384,876, forward strand.
GCTCAGGTATGAAGAATCCCAACCAAAGATAGACAAAAACACTGCACAGTCTAAGAGCTAGGCTGCAAAAACTAACACACCAAAAAACACCAGCATTATTCATTTAAGAGAAAATTAGAAATGGATTTCTTTTCCATCTCACATGGAAAGAAAGCACAGCATTGATCCATCCATCCATTAGAACAACACAAACTGGTGATGGATTTTTGTGCTAATGTACTAAATATAAGATCTTTTTCTCAACTGGCCTATATAGCACCTTGCTGTTGACTCAAAGGGCAAAAGTCGGTTCAATCATGCATCTAGACTGATTGTGTTTTTTCAACTGCCCTTTAAACCAAATCGTTCCTACTACTTTTGCTGGTTGGTCTGAGAGTCTATTGTAAAATGTTTTTTAAAATTTCAATCTACAAACCACATACTGATATATCAGCCCATTTTTTTAATCTTTGTGCTGCATTATTTACACATAAAAAAGTATGTCCAGAGCTGTACACATTTAGTGAAATACTGATGAATTTATTGGATGAAGCATTGATGGTGTTTACTTCACACTGCTATTGTATTAATTATGACCTAAAATTCAATCTGAAATGAGTTGCGTTTGAGAAGGGTCAAGCAGTTTCAATAGCTATGGCCATTCTGTTTATAGATTTAAAACAATGTGATATCAAAAGAGGGATACTAATTTACTGTATCGTACACACAGTCTAATTCAGTGACTGTGGTGACAGCAGTGGCAATACACCTGTCACCCAAGTGGCCATCCCCCTAATTATGCAGAACTTTAAGGCTTAACATAATTTAAAAGGATGAGCTATACAAAAATTCACCACCTCACAGACCAAGACCACTTTTTGTACCAGGCTTTAAACACACACACACACATATATATTTGTTTTTGCTGTAAAGTTGTGCGTTTTAACACGGGTAGCCTATGGGACTGACTCTCTTTTAGAGCCAGCCTCTAGCGGACAGTCAATGAATTGCAGCTTTAGTCACTTCAGTGTTGGTTTCAAGAAAGAAGGTTGCTATTTGATCAATAATAATAAATAATAATAATAATAATAATAATAATAATAATAATAATAATTTGGATTTTTTTTTTTTTTTTCATAAAACACGAAATCATGTCTTGAGTAATTTTACTTGTAAAGTAAACACATCTTGATTCCAGAATTTGTAGATATTTTTACTATAAAACAAGACAAAAATACTAAGGAAGAAAAAAAAAATGTTTTGCAGTGAAAGCCAACCCCCCCCCCCCCCTCCCAAAAAAACCCAACAATGACTAACAACAACTGTTCAACATCCACTTAAAAATTTATAACATCTAGCTTACTTCCTTATAATATACTTTTCTAATAAACCAGCCATTGTATATTACAAATACTCTTTCTTCTGTAAGTTGATTTTTGTTAAAAGCATCTGCTAAATGCACATTTACATTTAGCTGACGCTTTTATCCAAAGCAACTTACAGTGCATTCAGGCTATATATATTTTTTTATTGTTATTATTAGTATGCATGTTCCCTGGGAATTGAACCCATGACCTTTTGCGCTGCTATCTCAATACTCTACCTCTGAGCAACAGGAACACAGGAAATGCAAAAGTAAGTATTTCTCACCTGTAAACAAGAGAGTCATCATAGGTTCCATTATACTGAATCTGAAACATGCGTATTCCAGGTATATTCCTCTGGAAGTTAAATTTGATGAGTGCTGTGGACGAGGTGGCTTCTGCCATAACCACCCTCTTATCGGAGGTGGTCTTGGCATCGCCAGTGTGGTTGCCGCCATTTGCTCCTGCCCTTGTCGAAGTGGAGATGTCAGAAGAGCCTGGGTCAGGCTCCTGGATGTTATTAGTGCTGTTGCTAATGTGTGGAAGCTTGATGATGACGAGCTCAATGGTCTGGTGAGCCTCCCCAGCGGGATTCGAGGAAATGCACGTGAAAGAGCCTGTGTCCTTTACTGTGCTTATCAGAATGTCCAACGTGCCATTGTTGTAAACCAGCGTGCGAGACGAGTTTGAAACCAACTTCCCATCGGGAGATATCCAGTGAATGGCAGGTTCTGGATCTCCCCTAGCTTTGCACTTCAACGCAACCCGTTGGCCCTCCAGGACCCTCATCTCGTGAGAGTGGCGGGTGATGAGGGGTGGCTCACAAAGGAACTCCTCCTCCGGGATGGACCAGAAATAGCGTCCAGAGAGGTGCAAAGGTGTGGCACAGGTCTCCAGGTCATCCTCGCGATTGAGCCGCCGAAGCCACAGAAGCTCACAGTTGCAGTGTAAAGGATTCCCTCCAAAGCTCAGAGCAAAAGAGGAGGGATTCATTATGCCAGACGTAGCCAGAACCTGCGCCCGCTGGAAAAGTGGGTCCGGCGGAAGCTTCTGGAGCTTGTTGGAGGTCACGTCCAAGCGGTTGAGCTTCTGTAGGAGGGAAAAAGTCCCCTCAGGAATGTATTCGATCATGTTGTGGTCCAGACTAAGAGTGTGTAGGCTGGTCATCTTTTGAATGGCCTCCCAGGGGATGGTCTCCAAGTTGTTGTAGGATAAGTCCAGTTCTTCGAGGGCTAGTAGGTCGTTAAAGGTTCCCATGTGGATGAGGGTCAGTTGGTTGTTGTTCAGAATCAGGTGATGCAGCTTAGACATGCCACTGAAGGTATCGTTGGTTATTCGCGTCAACCGGTTGTGGTCTAGATGCAAGGCTCGTAGGTTCTCCAAGTCCGCAAACGCATGTGGAGTGATGAAGCTTATTGTATTCCTAGACAAAGTAAGGTCCACCAGCTTGGTCATGTTGGCCAAGTCTTTCCGTTTTATGCTGGTGACAAAGTTATCCGCTAGCCGGAGCTCCACTGTGTGCCTGTCGATGTTGGGCGGAACAAAGAGCAGTCCTTTTTTGGCACAGAGTGTTGCGAGGTTGGGGGATAAAACTTGACAGACGCAGCGCTTGGGACAGATCTGGGCCTTCACTGCCATTCCGATAACCAACAAGCAGACAAGCAGTTTTTCCATTTTTACACCTAGGGAAAGGAGAGAGAAAAAGAGGAAGTGTGTGATTAATATACTACTGTGCCTTTGAACTACAATTTTAAGCAAAGTAGGCCTTTATTCATTTAGAGCATAATTGCATTTGTAGATGTTTATCAAACACCAGTGCTTAGCGCAGCCAGAATGCATGTGATAACAGCAGGCCATTGGTTATCCTGCAGTCATTTCAGGAAGTGTGATAAACAGTTCATCTTGCACAAACAAAACCCTATGTCAGATGTAAGATATCAGCAGTTTTGTAACACATCAGTAACATTCTCAAGTTCAAAATCAGTGTAGTCAGATCCCAGATTTTTGTCAGATCATTCTTTTGCGGCATTAATTAGGAACATTTACTGTATTTGTGCAGACTAAAAAAAAAAGGATGTTTTCTTTGTTTGTTTTCAGACCAATGTATTAAGAAGTTTAGATAAATTTAAAAACAGTCACATAGTTTAATGCATAAAGATCCATTTATACTGTGTGTAAAAAAATAAATAAATACAAAAATTGATTTTATAAAGGCGAGGTTTTTCCCCAAACAAAATCATTACCAAATTAACTGATTAAATTATTACCTGGAAAATAATTTGTACTACAACAGAATATTTATGTATTTTTGTTTTTACCCAATATTAAAATACAAAAGAAAGACAAGGCCAAAAGTAGCTTATAATAAGTGCTCATGGCAACACAGCTCAAAATAGATCGATGCCGTCTCTAAAGGAGTGTGGGTTTATTTCAGGCAAAACACATGGCTAACAAACGTCATGCACACTACAGGAACTATTTTAACTCCACTTTATTAGAGGCAAATTAAGAAAAACATTAATTCTTTCTAAACCCAATATGCCCTTTTCATCTTCGATTTCAAGGGTTTTCAACACAACATCTTCCTTGTCTCACTTTCTCACACTTCTCTCGACGGTGTGATGCATTCTTTCCTAATGTAGAGTCCTTCACTCTCCATTAGAACTGTGTGGGTGCGCAGAAGAGCTGTTTCATAATGACCGTGTGTGTGTGAACAGGGAACGCTTTTGCAAGACCCTGACCCAGTGGGGGAACTGTATAATATTTAATTATATAATTATGCTGAGTTGAGTATGTAATGACACAATACGGGGTCTAACAACTCTGCACTCACAGAGAGTACTGCATTAAAATCAGCCATCATTAAATGGTAAGAGAAGCTGACATCAGACTATGAAATCATGAGGATTGGTCTGAGCATTAGTCCTGAAATGACCAGAAGGACCATGATCATTGATTATGTCATCTTTCTGAATAGGACAGTATATCTGAATATGATCATTTGTCATTGCTTATTTACCCTAATGTCATTCCATACAATGCATTACATACTTTTTTCACTTTCACGTCACTTTTTCATGCAACTGAATAGTTATTAAGGGCTGTTACATCATGAATCATGTACTATATTCAAAGCCTCAAAGACATAAGCTTTGAAAAATTCCCCTTCCATCACAACAGAAACCATACCACACAAAATTTGTGAAAGGGAAGAAATGTGATGAAAGGGTAGATTTACTATAAACAATTAACTTGTTTGTTTCATGCACATACCATTTTACCTTTATTTATGACACCTTTATTGTGCTTTTAGTCATTTTTGGAGCTTTTGTTATATTATTATATCATAACAGTATTTATTATATACTATTAAATAATGTGTTAATATTTTGAATTACCTTTTATTTTTATATTTTCAGTTTTCATTTAGATTTTTTTTTTTACTATTAGTAACCGCTTTAGTATATATGATTTTGTAGATTTACATTTTTTTAAATTTTTATATTTCTATTTAGCTTGAATTTATTTCAAACTTTATTCAGTCTGAGTAATTTTTGTAATTAGTTAGCTGCCAAGGCAATCAGAGATTTTATTTTGCGTATATAAAAAAAAAAAAAAAAAATATATATATATATATATATATATATATATATATATATATATATATATATATATATATATATATATATATATTTACAGTTTATTTCAGCTTTATTTCTGATAATGAAAATCATAGTTTTAGTGTTTAGTCTGGTGTCAATATCCAGTCTGACATCAACTTTTGTGCTTCTCGGAAGAAAGATAATCGTACAGGTTTGAAACAACATGAGAGTGTGTTTATTTTTGGGCATTCCTTTGAGTGTAAAAGATGATGGAAAGATGACATTTGAACATGGCTGGGCAAGATAAAATACCTCCTTGCTCTCATGTGAAAGACTCATCCAGTGAAACTATCTTCGGCACACAGTGAAACTCACAAGAGTACCACAGACCCGATGCTGCTGCCCAGTCACACAGCAAATGCAAAGATCGTGTTTTTTCCCCACACTGCAAGTCTTCACTATTGATTTTCATTTCACCCTGCGGACAGGACAAAGCAGTGAGATTTGAGTGAGCAAGAAAGAAAGGGCAGGCGAAAAGAAAGAGCAAGAGAGACAGAGAGAAATGATGCTGTAATGGAGACTGATGTGTTGTGCATATGAACAACAGGGAATAGTATGTAGAGTGTATGATTCATGCCATTGGATCTGATTCATGAGCCCTGACTCTTCACCAGTGCAGTAAAGCATAAAAGGCCTCGGCAGATGTGCATTAGGTTTTGCCTCAAGATGAACTGAATAATGTGTTCAAGCCACATGGTTATGCAATGATCAGTGTAGAAAAACCACAATCGTATTCATGTTATCTATATGGTCTAAAAACCTACACTGTATAGGAATCTAAAGCAAGTTGTTAAAGTGCTTGATCAGATAGTTCCTAGTAGTTATCAGCAATTATCCAAGCCGCATTTTTACATCATTAAAGTTGACAAATCTGCCCATTTTACCTGTGAAAATGACAACCTCATCACAGATGCTGATTGAACCTGTTTAGTTGTTTTGTGACAGATATTCATAAAGAAAACCACAGATAAACTAAACGTGTTCATGATCCCAGCTTACAACACCCATAAATCTTCTCTTTCATCACGCTTCTTTATCATTTATGAATGCAGATTTGAGAATTACCACATTTGCATTTCTCAATTCTTGTACAAACTTAAATAGAGACAAACTTCTGAACAATAGGCCTAATTATCCTGCATATTTCATGCTTCATTAAGGTCAGCTAAGTGATAAAAAATATTCAAAAAAGAAAGACATGTTTTTGACAAAATATCAGTCTAAAAAAAGGAAAAAAAAACTTTTTTTTTTTTTTTGACTTTGTTCTTCTTCCAATCCAGTTTGAATGCATGACTTCAGCATTTCCATTTAATAAGTTCTGATGAAGGCTTCACAACTTTCACCTAAAATACTTTCAAATTAAAAACTTTTTACACGCTTTACCAAACGCACTTGTCCAATCCTTCTTTCCTGGCCACCCATATCAACTCACTTTTCAAAAACAATTTACCTCACCGCACAAGCGTGGCTTTCAATTGTTGAATCAGTAAAATTCTCAGCAGCATTTAGAGGCATCGGCTGTATCCAAAATCCAATACTTGCCTAGTAAATAGTAGGCGAGAAGCAGTATATGAAAATAGTTATATGTCTGAATTCACAAAGTATGTCCCAAGTCATGTACAACTTATGCACTATTCTATGCTGTTCTGTAGTATAAACAGTGTAGTGTGTTCACAGTGAAAATTCCAACAAGGAAAAGCACCTGGATAATGCAAAAAAAAAAAAAAAAAAAAAACAGAGTACTTCACACAGGCATAGTATTGACTATACTGATAGAACATACATTTCTATGGCTACAAATCAATTACTGACTCAAAGGAAGTACCTAGTTGGATATTATGTGATTTTGGATGCAACCACAGTTTCATATCTTGTATACACTGATGACTTTTATTTTGGAATTGAATTCAGGCTTATAAACAGAATGCTACCATGCTGCATACTGCTGCAATATGCATACTGTGCACAGTATGCACATTTTCTGTATGCACAGAATACCCAGGTGACCCATTACATTGGCAACTGTGTGGAATACTACACCCCACAATGCACCAGTGTAATGGATGAATCAGTGGCAATATCAGATGTGATGCACGTCTTTCTTGACTCATTCTACCAGAATGCTAAATGTTAAGACATGTTTACATGAAAATCAAACTGCAAATCTACCGTCTATTCTTTACAAGAATTTAAGAACTAACAATATAGAATTCTAAGAATATAGATTTGTAAGCCTAAGCATTATTTGAAGATGTATATTAATCTGCACTTGTTTGGCTAAATAAACCATGCATGGGATCCGGTATCCTACATAATCTTCTAATCTTCTAATCTAATGAAACAACATCAGCAATCCCTCCCAAAATGCAATCTTCAGACCCACACACATACTGATGTAAAATATCACTGATCCCATTAAAATCCTTTTTAGTTATTTAAATACACCAAACAAAAAGTCACTTTGTATTATTCTAAATGACAAGTGACCACACTGAATATCAAGTAGATGGTGTATGCACAACAAACACTCATGAAAAGTATAATGATAGCTACTGTAATGAGGAAGCTGGAGAGTGCTGTCAGTCACTTTGACAGGAAGCATTTGCCATGCACTTCACTGTGAAGAGCAGCCCCAAGACAAACACTCACTAGTCAAGCATGTCTGAGAGAGTATGGGCGTTTCACCCCACCACAGCCCTTAATGAAGTGAGGCGCTCGGTTAAACCATCACACGTATGCCATGTAACCCTCTGTGGTTCTTTATGCAGGGGTGTGAATCTGCCTCAGTCCTGAGATGGGAAACATTACCAACAATGATGTTCTAATGATCATATTAGATCAATATGATCTCATTTTATGATCAAGGAGTGAGCAATACTAATGATTGCAATGTATTTAATCAATTTATAATGTAGGATTGCCTTTCAACTATTTTTAGGTGTATAAAAAATCTTTACTGCTTGATATTTAAAAGCGGTATTTCTTATAATGTTTTAACATACAGTAAAAAGTAATTGTGACATTTAATCTCAAAATTCTGACCTTTTTCTATTTATCTATCCATCGAAACGTCCCATTACAGAAACAGGCTTCTGGATGCAGGAACCATGTATGTGTATTGTGTTTGTAACAACTGTGTGTTGACCTGAGAGAGACAGAGAGAATGAGAAAGACATGATGTACAAAATCCTATGATTATCATGAATCATTCATATGATAAAACATAAAAACTGCTACATAATTTACATTGGTTATATTTTTCACACACAATGCACGCATGCATTTTTAAACGCTCTAAAAGGAGATGTTTTCCTCACTGAAAATGTTATCATAAATCATTTAAGACATATCAACACAGCAGAGATGTGGGGCTGGATTAAAAAAAAGAAAAAATTAATTAATAGAAAAAGGAAAAAGAGAAAGATGTAAAACTCATTCTATAAAACTCTCACCAGACAGACATTTGGTGCTATGAGGGGGTCAGGTTTTAACCATTTAACCCTGCTGGTAGATGACATAACCGCAGTCAAGAAGCATTTCTCCAACAGCCAATCAAACGTAGCCATGTATTCTTACAAAATGTATCAACAAATCACAAAGATTTATTTATGATAAAGAACATTTTGTCAGTGTATTTTTTTTTTCTGATTAAGAAGGTCTTTAATATCTGCATAAAAGTATTACAGACCTCCTTGGTTGAATCCTCAATTACAGCATGATTACGGATGGACTAATAGATGATATAAAATTCTAAAAATATATTTGCAAGAATCATAATAGTTTTTTCAAACCAAAGTAAAATTCATTTAAAGGTGATAGTTTACCTTAAAATGAAAATTATCTTATCATTTACTCACCCTCAATTTATTTCAAATATGTATGAGCTTTTAATTACACTTTATGTTAAGGTGTCCTTGTTGCAGTGTAATTGTACACTTACTGAGTAATATTAAATAACTACATGTACTTACTATGTAATTTTGCACAAGTCTTTTTTTAATAAAAAAGTAAGTACATGTTATGTGTGACAGGGACTCCTTAAAATAAAGTGTTACCAAGCTTCTTTCTTCTGTGGATAATAATGTGGATCATGAAATAATATATTTTGTGGGTAACAACAGTTGCTGGTCTCCATTTACTTCCATTGTGTTTTTCTCATACAATGCAAGTCAGTAGGTAAAAGCAACTGTTCATACAGGTTTGGAATTGTTTTATATTTAATATTTAAATTATTCAAGTGAACTAAAAACTATTTTGTATAAAATGAAAACTATACAAAACAGGCATTTCCATACATATTCTCCCACTTTTGCCTATGTATAAAATGATGTAACTGCTCACCTCCCATTTCTTTAGGGTAAATTCTAGCTACATTTTATATTAACAGGTTCACCTGAGTTTGCCCGGGCCAAGAATGAGAGCCATTTGCACATTTACTGTATTCCCAACACCACTAACCAAAATGTGGCACAATGTGAAATCCCATTTCTAGCCCATTTGCACTACGAAACAGTGATGCACTGCATATGTCAGCCTAAAGATGTTTTTGAAGAAAAATGTGGAGACTTTTGCTCCAGTGGCTGGGAGGGAGGCTCTGCTTGTTCTGGAGGATGTAGATCCAGACAGCATTTTTTCCTCACGCTAAGTGATGGCAGCAGCATTTTTCAGGCTGCTTATTCAAGATTAATCAGCACCTAATGGCAAAACAGAGTGCTAAAATCTCCATAAAAGAGAGAAGGGTACAGACTAAGAGAGATGGATTGAAATACAGAAAGGGAAAAAAAAAGAAACATCAACACATCCGCAGTAGTTGCCTGGAGCAATGACCAGCCTCAGCATCACTCCCACTGACACACACGCACAGAAACACAATAAGACAGAATCCATACTAAACATCTCTCCTTACTGCATTCCCTCCATCCTTTTCTATCATTTCCTTCTGTCTAGCCCTTTCCCCTCAGCTCATCTTTTTGCTTCCTCCCCCACAGGAAAACAAAAACACAAATGAGATCTTTTTGAATATCTCAGGTATTTCTTCTAGACATCAAAAGAAGGATTTAGCTGATATCTGCTACAATTCAGATCTTTTCTTTGACATAAAGACCCTATAATATCTCTAAACTATGAAGTCAGCATGTATTTCAATAGGAAAGAGAAATAAACAATTTCTTTATTTTCTCAACAGTTTCTCCTAGATAGCAATAAGATGACATGCATATTTTGGAGTCTCCTACTTGTCAGTTTCTTCTACTGAGAAAAAAGACCTCAGTAATCTCACATTTCCACAAGAGTTTCAGAAAAGATCAGTACAATCCCACACAAATCACGAATGATTTTAATACTGAAAGTTTTTAACATCTACATTTTTCATTCCAGGAGTTATGGAAGCCTGTTTCTAGTTTTTTTTTTTTTTTTTTTCTCACACTTCTTTCCTTGCAATTCTGAGAAAACATTAAGTCAAAATCGTCAGAAATAAACACAGAATTCTGAGGGGAAAAAAGTTGCATAAGTTTGTATCACAATTCTGTTTATATCTTGTAATTTGAACCTCTTTTCTCTGACGTTTGAGACAAAAAAAGGCAGAATTGTTGGGGGGGGGGGGAGTCAGATTTTTATTTTTTTATTATTACATTGTGAAAATGGGCTTCGTTAGGATTGCTGTGAAATAAACTTTCATTAATTTGTAATCTGGAACAAATTATATAGTTATTAAAAAGTTCAACATTCTAGTCCTCAGCTTCTCTGATATTTATTCTAAGAAAAAGACCACATTGATCTCTACAAAATCTCAACAATTTCATAAACTGTGTATATTTACTATTAAACATATTTACTCAAAGCCAGTATGAACTTCTCCCCAAACCAAGCTTTTCTGTGCTACAGTATCTAAATACATTTTATAAGCAATACTCATGAATACTGTAAGTCAACATTTGTCTAATTTGTATGTATTTCTGTCCCTTCTAAGAGTTACAGCAGAAACATCTGAGAAAAACAAAACTGGCAACTAATGAGTAAAAAAGAGCAACCTCTCTAAGTAACATGTTTCTCTGAGTGATTAATCAGGTTTTCTTTTTTCTTTTCTTTTTTTGGTCTCGTCTGCAATTGTATGAAAAGATGTGAAAATAAAGCAATATTTTACACCTCTTCCTGCTCTGCCAACCTCCCCCAATTTTCTGGAGTTCCGCTTTAGAGGAGCAGAGTGCAGCAATCATGAGAAATCTGTGCTCTGGAAAGATAGCCTATTGTTCAGCACTGATCAAACCCTGAGAAGGGAAAGACTGTGTGACTGTGTGTGCGTGTCAAAGACGGGAACAACAGCTCGACAGAAAGAGAGCTGGCACGCAGGTCACTTAATTGGAAGAGAAAATGAATTCGGCTTTGCATACGATGGGATGAATTTTAATAAAGCACATGAAGCTTCTGACAGAGGACAGATCATATCAGCGGAATCTCATTTCTCGTTTGGTCTCTGTGCAATGCCTGGCGTCTGAGCATGAGCAGATGCATCTATGCCCAATTAACCTTTTAATGCCACCAGTTTATTATAAGTAGCATTAAAGTAAAGCTTTAAATGTGGTTGTACCAAAGTAATGGGGTACTGTTAGTACCAACAAAAAAACTCTTAATTTTCATAAAACACTGCTTTATATAATGAGGGCCACCACTAATGATTTAAATATTCTATAAAAAGATAACAAATCACAAGTAATCTAGTTTTCTATTATAATAAACGAATGAAAGGCTACAGATATGAAAATCGCTCACCAATGACTCACAGATGAGAAATACTGCTCCTAATTTTAAATTCCTGTGAAATAATTATTTCGTTCATTATCCAATCTGTAGGATGTTTATGGTTGCTGAGCAACTTACCAAATTAGCTCATTTCTATCGAATTTAACTGATCAGTGGTCACAGGTATGCATATATCAGCTAATGAAAACAGCTTCAAACATAGCTGATCCAATCAAAATTCAGAGCCAGAACTATAATAAAATGGTTTTCTGTTAAATTACTGTAAGAAGGGAATAGCCATGAAGCTGTAAGGACCAACCAATGAGAAATATTGGATTCAATTGAAGTGAAGTCACAGGTATGCATACATCAGCTTCAAAAACAGCTTTTATACCTGGCTGGTCCAATCAAAATTTAGAGCCAGAAGTATAATAAAATGGTTTTCTGTTATAGTATCATAAAATCTGATTAGTTATAAAGCTGTACAGACCAACCAATGAGAAATATTGGATTACTTGTGACTTGTCTCCTCTAGAGTTCTTCGAAGAGATCTCAACAGTGTCATAAACTTTTAAGATCAGCCAAGATGGCAAAGTCTACTATCTAAAATCAAAAAGAAAAAGAAAAAAGTTTTGCCATTCGTTTTATAGTTTTGTACTCGTTAGTTCCAAAACCTTTTCATAGTGATGCAATAGAAGAACCAACAGTTCTTGAAAGAACCTTTCTTGCCATGGAAAAATTTCATCCCCAAAGAACCTCTCAAATTTAAAAAGAGCAATGTTTTCTTAGAGCATTTTCAAATGTTCTAGGAACATTTTATATTCTAATGAACCTCTCACCTCTATAAAGAACCTTTTGTGGAATGGAAAGGTTTCACACTTCAGACTTCACACATAGAATAAACATTTTTGGTTCCCCAAACGAACCATTTTGAAAAACATAAAAAAGAAATGTAAAGAACCTTTTTCCACCATAAAGAACATTTTCTGCATTTGAAAGGTTTCATGGATGTTCAAGATATTTAGAACTATCAATGCCTATAAGAACCTTTATTAAAAAGTGTATGGATGTTAAAGGTTCATGGAACCACAGATGCCAATACAAACATTTACTGCAGCTAACCACTTAGAAGCAAACAACACTTGAGCCAATGCTGTATGCCAAGCAACCTGAGACTCATCTTGACATGGCGACAAGCGTGTGCATGTGCATGCTGGCATATGTTAATAAGGTCTCTGTGTGGGATCATGTGTCTGATGACTGAAGCTCAGCGGGAGCTGTTCTGTTCTGTCTGGCTGTCAGTGTTTGACCCAGCGCATCCGCACACACACACACAAACACATACCAACCAGAGCCCTTTTCTGGTGACTCTTTGGCTTCGCGCAGCCCCCTGTAGCCTGCCTCTCACAGCTCGTTAGAAGATCCTTCACCCCCCGCTGGGCTTCCGCCCACCTTGGCAGCTGATCACAACCGATGGAGAAAGCCAGCATCATCGGCTCAAGCCGGGAGAGGGGAGAGAAGCCGGCGAGTGTGGAAAGAGAGAAAGGCCTCCAGATACTTATGCTGGACTGCTACCACAACCCCATCGCTTTTGAAGCAGAGGACCCTGAACTCTTTGATCTGTAACAGAGCATCTGTAGCACCTCCACTGGGAAATGAGTGTGAAAAGATTGATAACCAGAAGGTGATAGGTTGAAATCCCTCTTCACCTTATTACCGTGACACTAGTCTCAGCCTCACTGACCGCCTACAGTCTGTTCACTGACCTCCTAATGCATATTGCACACATAAATGATAAAATCTCAAGCTCACTTCTGAGTGGCTGGATTTATTTTTACAAGTCATTTTTACAAAAAACAACACATTTATGGAGAAAAAAACTGTTTGCTAAACTTTGCCAGGATAGTGGTTCCAAATTTTGTAGATTAGAACATACCCATTCCCATATTTCATAAAAAATAGTGTTGTCAAAAGTACCAACCGCAATACCAGTTGGTTCTGAAATGTTTAAAACTTTTTAATTGCTTCTGTGTGAACGCTCAGTGAAGAGCGTGAAGCGAGGATCATTGTAGCCAATCACAGTCAACAGTTGACTATGTGAACACAATGGCCAGTCAGCAATGCTTAAGAATCTGTTCATCAGTGCCCAAATATTGGTAGAAAATAGTTTTTTTATTATTTTAGTACCAACTGGTATCACGTGGGTACTTTTAACAACACTATTTCAAAATATGAAAGCATTAATTGTTCAAAATTAAGACCAAGGGCCAGTTTTACTAAACAGGGCAAATAAGTACAAGAGCGCAATTCCAAAACACCGCAGATAGGCTTGGATATTTTTGCGGGTGATTTACTAACAACACACTAATTAAAGAACACAGAAGCGATTTTCATGTAATTTGGACAAGACTAACATCTCCATGTTTATTACAGAGGTGGGAGGGTCTGTTATGTACATCTGAGTGTCACAGAGATCATGCACTCTGTCTGTGGGCATTGCATATAGTCATTCAGATTGATTACCATTAGTATTATTGCACAAACACCTTGGTGAAACTAAATGGCTAGTATAGCAAACAATGTTAATGTGTGGTTACTTTAGTTTAGTTAATGTTTTATTGTATTTTTATTTTATTTTATGTGTAGTAAACCCATGTTTAATTTTCATTAAGGTACATCTGTAATTAAAAAATTATGTAATTGAATGTGAAAATTAACGCGAGTAATCTTACCTGACGCTGCTACAAAAGCCAAGTCTTAGCAGTTTACGTGATCTGGCTTTTGATTTTATTATTGTTATTTTTTTATTATTATTTATTTGCCAGGGAGCAAATATATCAAACATAGGTGTGGTAAGACCATCTACGGTACTTCACGTTGGCCAAAACACACAAAGAAACGTATTGTGGAAAAGAATATCACTGGCAATCACAGACATTCGCATCCGGACAGGATTAGTTTTCTCAGAGTACAATCAGATATATGGCAGCCCTCACCATTATCAAAGGCAAAACGGCAATGGTAGATAAGATGAAAAGGGTTTGTAATGTGTGCTTTCCAACACACCACCCAGGGCTGAAATACTCTATCTGCCATTCTGTGTGGAATTAATGGGTGAGGCCTTCACTTTTTTTGGTGGCTTTAACCCACAAGTGCCCTAGACACTGTTCAATGTTATAAAGCAAAATAGCTAAAATTTTCACCTATCAGTACTCATGATTGTGTCACATCAGTGATTTTATGTAAGGGTTTCTGCTTATGTTATATAAATGACTCTAAGAGCCCTCGCTATTGAAAATGCTTTGTGTCATCATAACCTCTGCTAAATCTGTTAAGCAGATGTATTTCAATTCCATCATAGATACAAAAATCTACTCCCCACTAAGAACCAAAATAGGCTCAATGCCAATAAACAGAGATGATTTTAATATTAAACGCCACTATTGTCAGAAATATTTTGAAGGTCTTTATCAAAACTAATCTGTCTTAGTAAATGAGTATACAATCTCATCTGACAGATCAGAACAGAGTAAAATCCTGTAGAAATGCAGGGTTCTGAGAAGGAAAAAAAAACTGACATTACATTGAAATTCTGGGAATTAATGAAAAAAAGTTTAATTTAAAGAATTTTAATTTTAAAGGTGACATATTATGCCCCTTTTTACATTATGTAATATAAGTCTCTGGTGTCCCAAGTATGCATCTGTAACGTTTCAGCTAAAAAAAAAACACAGATTATTTATTATATCAATTTGAAAATGCCTATTTTGAGTGGAAGCAGAAACACGCTGTTTTTCGTGCCTGTCTCTTTAAATGCAAATGAGCTGCTGCTTCCTGTCCCCTTTTTCAGAATAGAGCTGTGTCATTACAGTGCTAAAATCATCTGTTTTGGTTCTGATTATCATGTTTATCAAGCTGAATTCATGCTTTTTTAACCATATTAGTTTAAGCTTCTGATATAGGGTTTCCTGAGTGCACACTTTAAGCACATGAACAGAGAGCGGCTGTCACAGCATGTGAGTACTAAACAAAGTTCTTATTCACACACAAGTTAACATTAAAAACACACAAATTACAAAAATAGTTGGTTATGTCTGTGAAGGTTTTAGATCTGTTTGGCAGCAGCAATATACAGTAAATAAATCAATAATTCCACTGCTCTCTTTTTAGTGTTCTGTTCTCGTCTGTGCAGCCAAAGACAGAACAGTTTTGATCAAACTTTCACAATGGCAGTAGAACTGGTACACCGTTGTTGCTTGCAAAATCAAAATGAAGGCACCCTGGGTGGAAGCTTACAGATTAAGGGGTGGTAATATTATAATGAGATACCTTTGCCATGTCACCAAGGGAGCGAGACCGGACGTGCTTGTTTTCTCAGACGCTTGCAGAAAAAGGCTTACCAAAACAAAGTTACTGGGTTACTCTTCTTAACGTGTCCTTGATTGGTAGATGCACTGATTATAGCACTTAAAAACCTGGAAAAGTCAGATTTTTAAGATATGTCACCTTTAAAAAATATATTATGTTAAATTAATAATACACATCTCAGGGTATGCACTAGGTTGCTATTCTAATTAAAAGAAAATATTTTTAACATTTTTTTTTTATTTTTTTTTTTACCTTATATTAAGTTTATTTATTAATTTTATTTTCAACTCAAGATTCTTATGATGGAAATCTACCTGAAAAAAAATAAATAAATAATAATATATATATATATATATATATATATATATATATATATATATATATATATATATATATATATATATATATAAAGGCATTTTCACTAGTAAGTTCAGAAGTTTGGACCCCACTGTATGTGTAAATAAAATAAAAAGTCAAAAAAGAAAAGAAAAAAGTTTAATGTGAACATTGTAAATCATGTCAGAAACACTTCCAGGTCTTCGCTTTTGTAATGTTTGCAGGTGGGTGTGCTTGCTTGGCGTTTCACTCGAATGTACTTGCCATTAAAGTGTCTCTAAGTATGTAAAGTGAAGCAAGCATCTTATCTCTGAGCTTAGAGCTGGCATTCACAGTTGGGAAAGCTAGGCTTTATGAAGATCAATAGTCCTCTCCCTTTCTCTCTCTCTCTCTTTGGCTTTACTCAGTCTTAAAGTAAAAAAAAAAAAAAACACCCAGTGAGGTGATTACCTCATGCATGAAGTTCACATCACCCTTTCAGCAAAGCAAAGCTTTATGGGATTACAGGAAAACACCAGTGGAAAACAGGAGGGTGAGTACAGGATAACTGTCTGTGCACCTCAAAGGAGAGGTTAAAGATAAGGGAATCGTCTTGTGTCGCCGATGGCATTTGAGCTAATGCTGTTAGTCGCGAGTGTCCTCGCAAATATTTGCAAATATTATAACTTGGTCCAAGCCTTTGCAAAAGGTTGAATCAGTTTGTCAATGCTTAAAGCAGTTTTTTTTTTTTTTTTTTTTAGTTTTTTGAAGAGGGATATCAAAATATCTGCTTGACTGGAGTAATGGTGAAAAGGTCAGAAGGTAGATCTGGCTGTGATATTTCAAATATTACTGTACCGATATCGTCTAATAAGGATTAGTTTTAACAAGGCACCCATGTTTACAGACTGCCCACAGACTGTATGATGCAAAGTACACACAAAAATAGCAAAAGGTTATAAAAATCGTAAGAGGTTATGCAAAAATCAATTGGCTGGCTGACTCAAACAAAACTTTTGAAAGAGTATATGCATACCTTGAATGACAGAAGTGTAAGTCAAATGCATAAAATGTAAGTAACTATGAGATAGATAGAATAATAAAATAGGAATATGGTCAACTGAATCATGCATTTTATAAAAGCCTAAGATATCTGTAGTTTTTTTTCTCTTCCCACGAAGTAATATTTAACAAAATGTTATGCTTAAAAAGTGCAATGCACAAACGAAAATTATTATGTGTTAGATATCTCAATATCTTATTGTAAAAACAATATCCTGAAAAATATCTTAGATTTTCATATTGGAAAATGACAAAAATGCATACAGTATATACTGCGATAGTTAATATATTTCACAATGCATAATAAGTGTTTCAGTGGAAAATAACTATCACATAAAGATATTGATGGGATTTATTTCATTCTGACCACAAAGTCAACACATTTTCCACTAGTCTGATATACCTTCATTTGAATGAAATACCACTTGGTTACACATTGCTCCATTATTGCGGTATCATTGATTTTATATTTATTCATCCCTATATCTCAAAGCAAACAGTAGTTGGTCATTTTACAGCAATCAGCTGTGTTTAAGTGGGCAGATCTTGGCCCAGATAAGCCAGAATGTGGAGTAGACTTCATGGCAATAGTCGAAAGCTTTGGCTAGATCAAGCAGACTCTCTAATTGCTTCTCCTGACCTTCACCCCAGGAAATGTAAATAAGCAGAAACCTAATTAAAATCCACACCCAAATCCAGACCTAGAATGCCTCAAGGTGTGCCAGACCTTAAAAAAAAACAAAAAAAACATCCTTATATAGACATACCACAGGATAACAAGCTACCAAACCAAATGTTCATGATGCACAACAATAAAGAATTAAATGATTCAAATCCCAACAGCAACCACAACTGAAAGGGCTGTTGGTGGGATTTTATATTCCTTTAAGTATAAATAAATGACAGCGCTGTGCATGCAAAGACACGGGTGCACACCGAATAGATATGGTTTCACAGTATGACACAGATGAGGATGGCTAAATGTTAACAGACCAACATTTTTCCCAACATGCATTTGTTTGTTTGTTTGATTTGATTTGACCCCTTAATCTTCTTGTTCGTTTGCAATGCAGGGGTCACATGGTTCCTTGCAGGTATGAGGACAGCTTAACCCTAAATGTCTCTGTGGAGTTGATCATTGCCATCTGTGTGTGAGCTGGTGTGGTTTGATGCACACCCTTCGGCTATCCGCACCAGCCGTGAATAGACATTAAAACCTACAACAGATGGACACACCACAGCTCTGTCAAACAGAGGACAAGTAAACACACAAACTCACGGTTCGGAGAAATAAGCGTAAATAAGCGCATAATGCAGCACACAATGTATGACAAAGCAATGTCTTTCTGCGAGCTCATTACTTCTTGTTTCACCTCAGTGTCTTGTCCTGTAAACTGTAAATCATACAACTCTACAAAGCATCCTATTGTGCTATAGTCTCCACACTCAATGTTTTTATTGCAATACTCTCAACAGTATAAAACGACCCTTTCTTTGGATGTCTCCTTGTCTTTGAAGAGGACAGAACTGAACATGGGGGAGAAAATGAACAGATTTTTGGTCTAAGCATGACTGGCACCGGCGTGTGTTTTTTTAGTGTCTGTTCCTTCCTATCCTTCTCTCCAGCAGGGCTCTGATCTCATTTGCCTCTAGGTATTGATTTTGCATTTAAGGATTAATGCAGAGACTAATGGACAATCAGTCGGAATAGCACCCCACCTCCCTCTCAGTCTTCTCGGCATCAGAAGGAAGGGACCGCAGCGATCTACAATCAATTTGTTTTGCAGCAATGCTCGCTGTTGTTTTTGGCAAATCATTGGCTTGTCTTTATTGCTCAAGAGCTGAAATTTCAAGATGCTCCTCAAGCACATCCTTTTTATCAGAGTTGGAGACTGGAACCAAAATATTTTATTGAAATATCAGAGAAATACCATAAGTATTTCAGTAAGAATAGGTGACACACAAATGAATATTTTGTCCAGTATTAATTTAGTATTATTTATATACTATTAATTTTTTTATGCTTCCGTTAGAAAGTTATCCACTCGCACGGTTAAAAGATTATTGCATTTTGGTCAGTTCCTCTCAGCACAGGTACTGTATAAACTTTGTCAATTTTTGACAATCCACTCTCTATGTACAAAAATAGAAGCTTGAGCATTCTGCCTAAGATCTCTTATTGTGTTTCTGTGAGGAAAATATACAAATATAATAGTGTGGGAATGACATAAAGATGAGCAAATAATGACAACACGTTCATTTTGGGCTGTCTATTCCTGGAGAAATCCAGTTAAATGCTTAGCTCATTTCTCACTAAAAAGTGAGCATCATAAAAGGATTTAGAGATAAAATGATCCAGTCTGGACTTTAGAGCTGATGATTTTGTCTATGCAGCTTTACACTTGTCATTTGTGCATTTATTTATTTTTTAGACCGGTCTGGTTGAGCCGGCTGTCTCAGCTCCTCTGGGTTCTCAGCACCTGTGTCTGATGCACCTGGGGTCTTTGCAGATGGAGTTTCTCCTTGCTCTCCCTGTTGCGGTTTCATCCTTGCGACTCTCCAGTTTGAATGTAAATCGCACTGCCCATGGCTATGTCTGGCTCCTGCGTCTCAAACATTCCCCACCGTTTCCCCTCTAGTTCTTCATCAGCAAAGTTTGGCTTCGAGGCAGAAGGTCGAGGCCTCTCTGATCAATGCTGCATGGAATGAGGGCGCTATTTCACTTTAAACCTGCCTGTGGCATTCACACATGCACTAACACACACACCTAACGCCAACTGTGCCGGTGGTGCAGCTCAGGTCGCGCTCCCTCCTGCGATCCAAACTAAATGATGCACATCCCATTATTCAGAGAAGTAGGTCACAGTTTATATACCACTGGCTCACACAAAAAGCACAATATCTTGGCCATATCTGGGACACGGTGAAGAGACAAAAACTGTTTGTTTAAGATTTCAAGCTTACACCACTTACATTTGGTCTCTCAGAAGATTGAGAGGTCTGGCCAGGACAGGCCTCTCAGATGTCGTTCTCAATTATGTCACAATGTCTGTCTTAGTGGTCCTGTTGTGAGAGCCACCAGTCACCATCCCACACACTGACTAAGGGGTTGTTCAGATCACTTTTAAAGGCCCATTAGAGCCACTTGCCAAAAGCAAATTCCCTGGCTGATTGTTCACCTACCGGTCTGAAAGCTCAAATACATTCAGAGAGTGCATCTCTGCTTACAAATACAAACGATGAGCTTTTTTCAGTTTTGATGCCAAGGACACTGTTCCTAAAATATATGTTCAGCTTTACATTTTCATGGATACAGCAGCATTATTTTAATATCACTGAGATAGTATTATAGTTTTTATTAGCTAATATTTTCAGTTTTTTTTTTTTTTTTTTTTTTTAGATTTTTCCTTTTTTATATTCCATATTGTTGTATACATTTTTATTTAAGATAAAGATTTAAGATTTAAGATAAGATTTTTCTTTTTTTAAATTTAACTGTTTTATTTCAAATAATTGATTTTGTAATCATTTTAGTTATCTATAATAATCCTTATTTTTTTTTTTTTTTTTTGTTTGGCTGCAAATACTGTGTGTGTGTGTGTGTATGTGTGTGTGCTTACAAATACTTTATATATTTATGTATAACAGAATTAAAATTAAATAATCACAATTAGTCATTCCATGACCTCCGAGGCTCCAAAAAATCTTAGGAAACCAGAAAGAAACAGGGATAATGTAAAAGTAGCATATTTTTTCACCGGTGCTCTACCACCTTCTTCTGGAGCCCACTTTGAACCCCCCTGGTTTTGCTGCTGCTTTCATTGAAGAGTTAGACCACATTAGTAGCAATACAGTAGCTAAGTACACTGCGATGTGAATGATGATGTGTTCAATTAATGTGTTGGTTCAATAACTACTAACCCTAGCACCTCAAAACCCATCTCAAATAGTAACCACAGGGGAAAAAAACAGCACAAGGAGATCAAAAATCATAGAGCATATTGATCAAGCTCATGGCTCATTCATCTAAGCACTGTTTTCAGCCTTTCTACAGTCGTATTTTTGACTCTGAATAGTCCACTCTGCTATGAAGTGCTGCCCATGATTAATATCGAAACTATTAAATAGCCCTTGGTCTGAGATGATGAACGATCCACATTCAGCTCACTTACCGATCCTGAATATGTATGAAAAGCCATCAAATTTAATGATGCTTTAGCATTCCCAAATGCAATACACACTGGGATTCCAGTCCGCAGGAATACAACAATCCACCCTTTGTAAATCCTATAAAACAAAGATTATGCTATGTTTGCTGACCGCATGTGGACAGTATTGCAGCCGTATTTCAAAAAGAATGGGTCCGCATGGATTTCAGCCACTCTGTGTGGAAATGCTGACGACAAAAAGCTAATATCATTAGACACGGAAAAAAAAAAGAAAAGAAATAAAAAACATAGGGTTATGTTCTCAAGAAGGCAAAACAAACAAATGCCACCCCCCTTAAGGGGCTTTCTCCTGTGGCTTTGTGCATTGCGGCTTCTTAATTATCACAGTCTCTGTGTTTCCTGTGTAATAGCTCATGGTTTACAGGGTAGACACATCTCAGTAATTATATGTATTGGTGTAGGCGTGTGTGTTGTGTGGGTGTCCCATCTGAAGAAACGCTCTATCACTATGGCAAGTCATGCATAACAGTCTGAGCGTCTGAGTCTGTCCAAGTGTTTCAGATCATCACAAATGCACGTACATGTATGCGCACATATGTGGAGGGTACGAGGAGGGTATCATAGGACTCAGAACAAAGAAAAGCCTAAATCATCAATACGCTGCAGCTTCCTAATGATTTGCTTCCTCTGAAGGTCAAGACAACAAGCTGCAAATTAGGGGTGATCGAGCCAACAAAGCACAATATGGAGAGTGGATGGCAATGAATGCATTCTAGGTTTATCCAGTAAATGTGAGGAGATAATTACAGGATCATTAGGATTTAATGATATAGATAATTTTGCCTGAACAAAAACCAACCAAACCAAAATTTTAATTCATTTTATGAATATCTTTAAACAAAATTTGGAAAAAAGTATGTTTATTTTATAGAACAGTACAGTTTTCAATAAAAAAATGGCATATTATATTCATTCCTTACACACATACTGATATATTTCAAATGTTTATTTCTTTTAATTTTGATGATTATAACTGAAACAAAGGAAAATCCCAAATTCAGTATCTAAGAAAATTAGAATATAACTTAAGACCAATACAAAGAAAGGATTTTGAGAAATCTTGGCCAACTAAAAAAAATGAAAATGAAAAGTATGAGCATGTACAGCACTCAATACGTAGTTGGGGCTCTTTTTGCCTGAATTACTGCAGCAATGCTGCGTGGCATGGAGCCGATCAGTCTGTGGCACTGCTCAGGTGTTATGAGAGCCCAGGCTGTTCTGATAGTGGCCTTCACCTCTTCTGCATTCTTTGGTCTAACATATCGCATCTTCCTCTTCAAAATACACCATAGATTTTCTGTGGGGTTAAAGTCAGGTGAGTTTGCTGACTAATTAAGAAAAGGGATACCATGGTCCTTAAACCAGGTACTGGAAACTTTGGCACTGTGTGCAGGTACCAAGTCCTGTTGGAAAATGAAATCTGCATCTCCATAAAGTTGGTCAGCAGCAGGAAGCATGAAGGGCTCTAAAACTTCCTGGTATACAGCTGCGTTGACCTTGGACCTCAGAAAACACAGTGGACCAAAACCGGCAGATGACAATGCACCCCAAACTGACTTTGGAAACTTTACACTGGACCTCGAGCAAAGTGGATTGTGTGCCTCTCCTCTCTTCCTCCAGACTCTGGGACCCTGATATCCAAAGGAAATGCAAAATTTACTTTCCTCAGAGAACATAAGTTTGGACCACTCAGCAGCAGCCAAGTCTTTTATAAAGCGAGATGCTTCTGACACTGTCTGTTGTTCAAGAGTGGCTTGACACAAGGAATGCGACAGCTGAAACCCATGTCTTGCATAAGTCTGTCCGTAGTGGTTCTTGAAGCACTGACTCTAGTTGCAGTCCACTCTTTGTGAGTCTTCCCCACATTTTGGCATGGGTTTTGTTTCACAAACCTCTCCAGGGTGTGGTGATCCCTATTGCTTGTACACTTTTTTTTCCACCACATCATTTCCTTCCCTTCGCCTCTCTATTAATATGCTTGGACACAGAGCTCTGTGAACTGCCAGCCTCTTTGGCAATGACCTTTTGTGTCTTGCCCTCCTTGTGCAAGGTGTCAATGATCGTCTTTTGGACAACTGTCAAGTGAGCAGTCTTCCCCATGATTGTATAGCCTACAGAACTAGCCTGAGAGACAATTTAAAGGCTTTTTCAGGTGTTTTGAGTTAATTAGCTGATTAGAGGGTGGCACCATATATACACACACACACAAACACACATATACACACTCACAAATATACTCCAAATATAAGATAAAACACAGATATAAGGTGTATACACACTAGGAAAGTCTGCTACAGTAGTTCACTTGCTTTGTTCCGGACCAAATACAATCTTGATTTTTTCTTTTTTTTTTTTGTTCTTTTGTTTTTTTGTTCACTTTCACACTGCCCTTTTTGCAAGTGAACCAAAAATTTTAAACAAAACCACACGTGTGCTAAGGTCATCCATTCACTGGAAAGGAATTCTCAAGCAAGGAAAAGCAGGGATTTCGAAAACAGAATAATCATGTAGATTTTTCATAATGCAACTGTTATTATTTTACTGATTTTCTGTTATCAGCTACAAACACAATATGAAGAGACTTATGAACATCAGATGAGACAATATCATCTATACGATGTTGTAACATGGATTTTGCGAAGATGAAGAATTGCTGCAAGACAATGTTGGAGAGAGCATGCTCATATTGTGCCTACCATAGCATGCTGACAATGGCACTGCGCAGAAGACGGATTAGGGTATAAAGAAATCGAAAGTGAAACTTTCTGCAATTGGGTCCGATCGAGGTCAGATCATATTCACACTCCAAAGAGGGAACGAACCAGAGTGAGTTTCAATCGAACCAAATAAAGACAGGTGTGAATACACCATTATTGTTCAATATGATGACAAAGCATATTTGGATACTTAAGCCAAATGTATGAATATAAGAATATATGTATGAATATCGCTGCACAAAAAAAAAAATATATATATATATATATATATATATATACATATATATATATATATATATATATATATATATTTTAACATTGCACAAAAATATTGATAGGTCTTAGATAAACGTTAAAGGACAAAAGTAGATACAGCCTTAAAATGTAAGATACTTTTTTTAATTATTAAATAAATTAGCCTTGTGAAAAAAAAAGCATTTGTTTAAAGAAAAACAGTATACTATTCATTATGAATAAAAAAAGTTTTAAAAAAAAGTTTTCACAGATAAAAAAAAAAAAGGTTAACATGCAATTAATCCATTTAATGTGTTCTAAATTCATTGTAATTTGCTCAATTTAATAACAACAAAAGTCTCCATTTAGATAAACAGGCATGTGTGATTGTGCATGTGTTACACTGAAACATCTAAAGTGGGCAGACGGTCAGATTTTCAAGACAGTTTCCACAGTAACCAAGGCAGTAGCCATGAAGAGCAAAACCTTGAGTGGATTTCACTGAAACTTAACACTGCTTTTCCACAGAAGAAGGTTTTTAAAGGGGGGGTGAAATGCTCGTTTTCACTCAATATCCTGTTAATCTTGAGTACCTATAGAGTAGTACTGCATCCTTCATAACTCCAAAAAGTCTTTATTTTTATTATATTTATAAGAGAAAGATAGTCTGTACCGATTTTTCCCGGAAAAACACGAGCGCCTAGAGGCGTGACGTGTGGGCGGAGCTAAAGAATCATGAGAGCCAGTAGGCTTTTGAGTTGAGAACATGTGGAAGCTGTGACACAGATCCAGAGGCTGAAATTTAACAAGAGCAGCATCAGCAAAGGCGGTATGCTATGTGGTAACCAACCAAAACAACCAAAAACACACTTCTTTTGTGACTTTTCGCGACGCTCTCGCTCTGATCAGGCTGTGCTCAGCCTCTCAGTGCTGTGCTATACGGGAGCGTGCGCTCTTCCGGCAGAAGAGCGCGCACTTAGGACCCATATAAGGAAATTCCGCTCCATCTAACGTCACACAGAGCCATACTCGAAAAAAACTTTCCGAAACTTGTGACAAACCGGAAGAGGTTTTTTTGGAACAGAAATACTCCTTCAAACGTACAACTTAATTTTTGAAACTTTGTCCATGTTTAGCATGGGAATCCAACTCTTTAACAGTGTAAAAAACTCAGTATGCATGAAATAGCATTTCACCCCCCCCCCCCCCCCCCCCTTTAATGCTTCTATTATGACAGTATCATTCTAACCTTGATTTTGTTCTCCAAAGGTGAAGTCTCAGAGCAGTCCACTATCTTTATCTATACTTTATCTAAATTTAAACAGTTCAAAATCTGTATGTAAAGTGTCTGAAGCTGAAAGAAAATTAAAAGTTGTATAAGCCTATGATGCAATACAAGCACTATAATGAAGCAATCAAAAATAAGGTAATCAGCTGAGAAATTCAGAAAGTAGATCAAAGAGAGAATAAAAATGCAGAGAGAGTAAAATATGAGAGAGAAAGAAAGCCTGAGAGGAGACGAGAAAAGAACCTGAAGCCTTAAGACTATGCATACATTATAGCTCACCTTCGACGGGAAGTGTGACATCAAAGCTATGCTAATGCTCATAAACAGCTCAAAGTAATGAGACCGTCACATGCGATCTCTGTCACATACCACCAGAAAACACAGCAATCAAAAGTAAACACTTCAGTACCTCGCTACCATATTGCACCAAGACATTTCACATGTGTTTAGCTAAACATTTGGAAACGTCTTGACATCTAAGAAAAATACGGAAACCAAGCAAATGAAATGTTTTCTGCTGGGGAGGAAATAAACTGCAACACACAGATGCCACTCACATATCTCCACCTCAGTGGTTTCTTGTATGATCTGTGCATAATAAATAGTAAATCTTCAAGCGTGAAAGTAATTACGATGCTTTGAATTCCTTTCACTTTTTTTTTATTGTTATTTCACAGTTACTGGACCAAGATTAATCACTAGTCTCAGTATCAGGTCTGCCTACATTGCGTCTAATGCATATTGCTCACAAATATAATGTGTATAACAGTATAATATTGTGTAGATGCAACTTAAGTAGTTTTATTATAAATAAAAAATTAATAAATTTCAACACATTTATCATCAATACAGACATGATTTCTCATCAACATGCATGCAACTCAAAGTACATATCAGAGTTTTTAAGTCATAATTTTGACTTAATAGTAGCATTCATGATCATTCAACAAATAAGTGCATTCTGCCAAACATGATTTGAGTTCCAAATACAATGTTAAACTTTTCCACAATTGTAGAACTATTCATGTAGACATTATTTGAATGAGCCACAACTCAAATAGCAATTTGATCTACTAGTGTATGATCGAGTTCAGATTTTTCACATAAAAAACAAGCTATGGCTTGTCACTCAATTTAAATGTACTGTATTGTTCTTTTCCAAAATAAGTTGCAAACTGAACCAGACTTTATGCCCATAGTCAGAAATCTGTCCCTGTATGATCAATCATTACTCAGTTACTGTCTAATCAATTGTCATTAGCCATCAAGGTGCTGATGGGAAAAAAATTAGGCCTGCAATCTATAAGTGCTGTAGGCTCTTTTAATTCACACCTGGCTGGTTCATTAGAAATTCCTCCTCACTCATATTCCCGGAGCCCTAACAAAGAGCCTCGTTAGAAGGGTTTAATTTGTGCCAGAACAAGCAGGGTTTGGATGTTTGTTTTTTTTGTGGATTTCTCTGGAAAAAGATATGCTAGTGCAAGTTAAAAAACTAAGTTTTGTCTACTGCCAATCATTTGCAGCGTCAGCTGGGTTTTAATGGCAGATCTATCAGCGGTCTTTGTTCCACAACCTCATCATTTACAAATTAACCACTGCTCATTAGCATGTGATAGCCATTTTATCCTCTAACAGAGCTTGGCTAACCTCTGGTAGTGCTTTGACAGACACATTTTCGGATCTCTAAATCCTGCCAGGTGCTCATTGTGTTCCTAGGCATCTCTAGAGATGGTGAGTGGCACCTCTGGAGTGACAGACGGCCTTTGCTCAGCTCATGAGTCTGCCTGCACTGGGACATAAACTCACGGTGACAGCCTCCATTCAGGCCTCCCAGGTGTCTCCTCTAAAACAGCTATTCAACCTTTCAGTTTCTTAATGAGAATCAACAAAGCATCAAAGCCTTTCTAAACTCCTGCTTCCTGTCTTTCACTAAATGATTCTCTCTTTTTGCAGCACAGTGGGAACGAATGTCACACTATGCAAGCTATACACTCTTTATTGTGTTTGTGTAGTTAGCATTTCATGTGTCCTGCAGTGTAATATGCTATATTTTACCTAAAATACTTTTAATTTAACACATTATTAATTTTCACACCACTGCAGTATTCATGTTTAAAATGGCTATACTGCTAATATCACCGGTAGGTGTCGCTGTGAGGTAATTGTTGTTGCGCAATAACATAGTCCTTTCAGGCAAGTTGTGCCACTTGGCCGCTATCTTGGCAACGCCTCCGGGCAGCTTTTTGAGACTAACAAGACCAGGCTCCTATCTAAATGAATGGGTAGAGAGTCAGAACTGCACTTTCACTGGTCACTGGGACATAAAAACAGCATGTATAGAAACAGCAGTGAAAAAATTGATGATAAAAATGATAAAATTTTATGACTCTGCCCCTTTTTCGTCACAGGTTATACCTTTAATATGCATGCGCAAGGGTTCCTCAACTGCGCGCATACGTCAGTGGGACCAGACGATAGGCTTAAATGTTTCCCGGCTTGAGTGTTAAAAGCAGATGAATGTATTTCCAGCGGGAGGGGCGGGACATGTGCATATAACTGCCATCTTTGTCGATACGGGTTTTCCTTATATAGTTGTACTGAGGATTGAGGAAGTGGCATGACTCTTATAATCTGTCTCTGGCAATAATGCAAAGTAGCTTTAATTTTATATCTCAATCTATATTAACTAAAAATAATTATATCTCTCTCTCACACACACACACACACACACACACAAACATGCAATCATTATAAAGTTAGTTTTAGTTAGTTGGGTGTACATCCTCGGTGCAAAGATTTTGTTTACGGTCCTATCCTTATGTATAACTGTCACAAATTCACACAAGCATTTCCATTTTTAAATACATTTTGTCCTGACAGTCTGTGTTAAGTTTGAATCTTTACTGAATGAGAAATAATTCTGCCGGTGTCGTGAGAAATCGAGTCCCCCTCTAAATTTGGTCCAATTAGGACCAAGACATTAGCTGTTTTAAATGCCCGATCAAAAGTTGTCACGATAGCTTGTTGTAGCTTGTTTTTTCAAGCTAAAATAATTTTGTAAATGCAACAAACTAAAAGTTATCTGTAAAAATAAAAACCCATAGCTTTGATTATATACTTTTGAATGAAACATGTAATTCAAAAGACTTTAATGGTCATTATAATGAAGTTTAAACAACATAAATCAAAGCTGATTTTGCAGGAATTGTGATCAGGTGCTAAATAATACCCATTAAAAGTTTGTTGAGCCAACGGGATCACTGCGGACTCGATTTTGAGGGGGGACTCGATTTCTCATGACACCGGGATGGCGGGCGCTTGCATGAACGTCAGACAACCGGAAAAGAGAGACAATTAATAATCAGCGCAAAAACAGTCATTGTGCTGAAATAAATCTGAGATTATTATATTTATAATATAGATTTAGAATAATCGTTGAAAAATATAATATAGTCGGAGTTAAATAAAAAATTGTTTATGATCTTTCAAGCTGTTTAATGGCACTCAACGGGTGTTGAAGTGCATCAGTCCAAAAGAAGTGAAATAAAAAGCACCAATTCTTGATAAAAAAAAGTGTCTCACACAGCTACGGGAGGTGAACAAAGTCCTCCTCTAGTGAGTCGATGCTTTTTTGTAAGAAAAATAACCATATTTAAAATGTAAAAATCAATTTAATGTAACTTGCACTTACTGTTGTACACAAAAGGCCGTTGACGTATGAGGTCGGCTTTGCGAATGCGCTGCTCAAAAGTGTCGAATGCGAAAACGATCTCTCAAAACAAAACAACAGTTACTAATCCGAAGTACAAAATGAGGATTTTTTTTTTTTTAAAGAAGAATGTCCGAGGATTTTTATACAAGCCAAGAGGAGACAACAATACTCGATAGGAGTTTTTTTCTTTGTTAAAGTAAGGAAACTTCGCTATCTTTGCTACTATTAACAAATGTTGGTTTTCACGAGATTCACCGACCAAGGCCAGGTTCGCTCTCATTTAGCCAACATACTGTATATCATTAGCTGTTATCTCATGCCATCCCATGGTAACTTTTCCCTAACTTGCACTTTCCAGAAAGTACCAAAAGTTAGTAGTTGTTCAGATAAATAAGTAAAAACCCCTGAACCACACAGGTGCTGTCGCCCTCATTAAACATGAGACTGAAATAGTTTGTGGTGTGTGATAAATCATTGGCTTATGAGAGAGAGCAGGGTGGTGGTGCATTTGTATTCCACCAGCTGTTAGCAGACTTCTATCTGCTTTGAGCCTCTCATGGCCATAGAGGGAGGGATAGAGACTGCATTAAGCCATTATAGTCTGCCGTTCACCCTGAATACAGATGTGCATTCAGCCATTTCAGTCCATCATTTAGTGTCAAAATGCACAGGAGACAGAGGCCAGAGGAGGTAATCATATCCGCAATAAACGCACCTACCAAATCTTTATCTTCATCAGTTAGGCCAAGTGAAGTGCAATTAGGGTCTTCTGGTGTAAGACATATCGCCTAGCTGCTCTTTACAGTTTCTGCTTTTGTACAGCTGTAGATAAGCAGCCATTTCCATTATCAAAAACTGGTGCAAGGATACAGCAAGAGCTTTAATATGCTCTTAACACTTAAGTGAGTATATCAAGCATGCCGGGTGGTACTGTCTCATTTTATAGCTGCTGCAGACCTCTTTTATGGCTCAATATCTGCTTACTTTAGTAAGATCTTTAGTAAGATCCAATTGCGATTCTTTTTTTCTTTTTTTGACAGATATTGCGATTTTAAATTAGCAAAGTCAAGCTTCAGCTCAATATTGTCAATAATGTGCAGCACAGTATGAGTATCATTACCCTGCTGAAAAGAAAGAAAAAAAAAACCAGAAATTCCTACAGTTTCCGTGAAACCATTACAAAATTCCTTTTTGTTTTTGGCATTATTCCAATGGGAATTACTGTTGTTCTATCCAGTGCAATTCCCATTATAATTTATAACAATATAAATTATATATATTTTATTTTTATTTTCAGCAGACAAGATTATAATGGTATAAATAATTTTATAGAATTAACTTAGTTACTGAATTTCACTGGAAATATTTTTTTTTTATATAAATAAAGAACTGTATATCTTTAGTCAATTATTAAAGTATTACATGTTACACTGTATTTGGGATTTTAAGAGCAAGTGGAAAATGTGAAAATAGCAAGCAGTTAGACTGAATTTGCAGGTTGCGTGCATGCATCCAGCCATCCATACTGCCAGATAGGCTTGTGGAGATTTGCGGTGCAGGCCCGCGCGAGAATATAACTGAGCGTTACGAAACAGGCTACGTGAGTGCGCCAAGTGTGAACGGCTCGTCCGTGACGCGGGAATCGCGCCATGTGGGGAAGAGAGGAGTGAGTATGAGAAGCATTCGGAGACATGGGCTGTGTGTGCGATCTTCTGAATTGGGAATAGTGAAGATGCAATTAGGGATGCCCTTGATATGCATTGTGACGCAGCTCTTGTAAATTATCTTTTTTTGATCGTTGTCTGTCTTTTCAAATCTTAAGCTACATAATGTTTTTCTTTAGTTTTAATTTAAATTAAATGTATGCATTTAGCAGAAGCTTTTATCCAAAGCGACTTACAGTGCATTCAGGCTATAAATTTTTACCTATCTTGTGTTCCCGGGGAATCGAACCCCGAACCTTGCACTTGATAACGCAATGCTCTACCAGGAACTCATGAGCGAGTTCATTATCGGGCTCGGCTGGGTGTTCATCTTCAGTTCTCTCTTCACAGCAGTTCAGTCAGTGTACTTTTTGAGGACATGAAATAACCCAGGATATTGGTTTATTTAAACTCAGAGGGAGTGTCAGCCACATTAAAAAAGTTTACAGCTTAAGTCATTAATGTGTATTGGAGACGCAAACCGTCTAAAACTATTCAGTTCGATTTGGTGAACTGGTTCAAAAAGATCTGGTTACATCGAATGAACCGGATATCACAAACTGCTTTGTTTTGAACTCTCTCACAACATACATGGAGAAGACAATGCTGAATAAAGTCGTAGTTTTTGCTATTTTTGGACCAAAATGTATTTTGGATGCTTCAAAAAATTCTAACTGAACCTCTGATGTCACATGGACTACTTTGATGATGTTTTTCTTACCTTTCTGGACATGGAGGACATTCAATGGAGGGACTGAGAGCTCTCGGACTAAATCTAAAATATCTTGGATAAACTGAGGTCTCACGGGTTTGGAACTACATGAGGGTGAGTTATTAATGACACATTTTAGATTTTTGGGTCAACTATCCCTTTAACACAGGAGTTAATGTTCACATTTATGAACACCAATTAAAAGATGTGAAACTGCATTTTGGTCCATTTTTGATTGACCTAAAGAATGAAAGCTGTATCATACACTTGAGAAATTATGAGCTACATCACCACTTATCTCACGAGATACCATCACCACTTACCTTACACTTAGCTCACGAGATATACATATACTTGGTTCAATAGAATGATACAATATTTTAATACTATTTTTACGATTTTTTTAAATGACAAAATAAGGCCTGCACAATTAATTGAAATGGAATTGAAACCATGATTCGACATAAGCTTTGATTTTCATGAGTATCTTTCAGAGAAGCATGGTTCTGTGATCAGCAGTAAATCTCCATCCGAAGGCCAGAGGCGCACTCGCACTGAAAATCCAAATATGCCCCGAAGAAGAAACCACTGCAGCTGAATATACAGTACAGCCATTTTTAAAATCTAGATATTAAAGAACTGTTTATTCCCAGATACAGGGAATTAAAATAATCGGTAACACTTTAGAATAAAGTTCCATTAGTTAATGTTAGTTAATGTATTAATTAACATGAACAAACAATGAATAATACATTTATTACTGTATTTATTCATCTTCGTTAATGTTAGTTAATGAAAATACAGTTATTCATTGTTAGTTCATGGTAATTCACAGTGCATTAACTAATGTTAACAAGCACAACTTTTGATTTAAATAATGCATTAGTAAATGTTGAAATTAACATGAACTAAGACTTATAAATGCTGTAGAAGGATTGTGCTTGCTTAGTTCATGTTAACGAAAGTAGTTAACTAACATTAACTAATGGAACCTTATTCTAAAGGGTTACCAAATAAAAAATTTTTTTTAAAAGATTATTTGGTACTACTCTACTTTCAAAGTACTTTGAAGAAAGGTCTTCACTTTATCCAACGTTCTTAAATAGTAAAAACTTGATTTCAAATTTAAGTGCACTATCAAAACATAAGTCCAAGTTTTTTACACCTGATTTAACTGAAGAAGATCAAACACCATAATATACATGAGAAATGTTTGGGACTTTAGAAGAGCCAAACACAATGAACTCTGTTTTACTCTCATTTAGATTAAAAAAATTAAAAGACATCCAAGCTTTGACATCGGAAAGAAAGGCACAGAGGGAGTCTACACCATTGTTATGCTTCAGTGGTAAATAAAGTTGGGCATCGTCTGCATAGCAGTGATAGTACAAGCCAGGCTTAACAAAAATAAAGGCTAAAAGAAGCATATATAAAGAGAACAATAAAGTGGACAAATTAGAGCCTTGGGGGACACCACAAGTCAGGGGACCACCATTGAATATTGTCCAATATTGATTGAGAAGCGTTTATTTTTAAGATATGACTACAAAACCTACTACTTCAATGCCCGCAACTTGTTCTAGCTGAGCAAGCAAGACCTCATGGTCAACTGTATCAAATGCCGCACTTACCAATAGTTCCAGTACCAGGGGTGTGATGGTTGCCGTGACAACCGCGTCACCGCCATTGTCAACTGCCACTGGCGGTAATGCATGTGAAGTCACGCACTAATACAAAGTTTGTAAACAAGTGTATTAACAGTAATCGTTGCAAACTGTTTTATTAAGCGCAAGGTTGGGGGTTCGATTCCCCGGGAACACATGATAGGTAAAAAATGATAGCCTGAATGCACTGTAAGTCGCTTTGGATAAAAGCGTCTGCTAAATGCATACATTTAATTACATTTAATTTTTAATAATTAATGATTTCAAACAACATACACAGCGTTTCCTTTAGATTGGCAGGTTTGAGCGTGGGAAAATACAGTTTATGCATTCAGCAAATTAACTTTTTTGTTGGACGATAGACCTTGTTGTGAATGCACTGCTTGTTTGGCAGTGGAACACTGAACCATCTCTTCACCAGACGCGACACCGCCGCATTGCAACAGGTTTTGTCTGTCTAGTGTCTCCACAGGACATTTGAACTCTGTGTCAGTGCTTTATAAATAGGACGAGTCAGTTACTGTCAGGGATTTGTCGTGTCGTCCCGCATCCATAGTATCATCACTGATTATAATGAGTATTTTGTCACGCTGCTCTGCTCGCGTCTGTTAATCAGGATGTATTTAGCTTTCTTATTTAAGCTACTTTTTTTAACGGTTTTATTTCTTTGATTTTTATTTTAGTGTTTTGCAGGCTGCGTATTCAGAAGTGCTATATAAATTTATAAAATATATTACTGTACATGCATGCACAGTTTTAAGGCAGCTTTAATTGCCTTTCTGGAACATTTCCGCACTCACTTCACTCATGCCTGGTGCTGAAGTGAAGTGGAGCAGGCGTCTGAAACACCTTATATATAAATAAGTGCCACCGGCGGTTATTTGGTCCATTACCACCACGGTGGTAAAAATCTGCCCCCATCACAGCCCTAACAGGTACAACAGAGTCACCTGAGTTAGTGGCCATTAAAACGTCATTTAAAATGTTTACAGGTGCTGTCTGTCACTGTAGAGTGAAACTTTCTAAAACCACTTTCTAAAATTAGATTGAAATGTTGGATCCAAATTCGACTTTTTAAAAGAGGTTAAACAATTGCATGCTTTAAACAGTCAGGTACAATTCCTGATTCTTGTATTTTGAATCAGATTATTTTGCTGAATGTGTTTTTGTGCTGGCACCTTGGCTGGTTTAGGACTGTTATGGATAAATAAAGATGACAATTACACAGCACGTAGGTGGCAGCAAATCCCTGTTTTAATAAATGATTCATTGAATAGTTCAAAACGGCAGATTCAATTAGAAATGAAACAACTGAATGGACCATTGAATCACTGACTCGCATGATTCTTTCAAAAACAGATTAATTCAAGGAGTAATACACCGAATGGCTTTACACTGTTGTACACAATTATTAGTATATTTATGTGCTGATATTCAGAAAACTACATTGCTTGTGAAATATATATACAAACATAATAACTCATACATGGGTATTTTTTCTTTCATTGCTGTAATGCATTATAACTGCATTCTAATGGGCTTCATTGTGCAGTTAATGCTTCTGGACTCTCAAGATGTTTTTGTTTATTTTTTGCAAAGGTGGTGACATACTGTACTCATCAGCTCCCCTTCCGTCTCTTAGTCCCTCACAGTCACACATACAGCACAATGACATTATGCCAGGGGAATGTCTTTAAATTCTAATCAAGAAAAAAATCATACCTTCTGTTGTCTTCTTTTTAAATAACTTCAAAGTTGCACTTGAACCATTTTGCACAAAAAATTACAGAAACTTTCTTCAGTTTGTGCGCTGCTTGTTACAGTACCAAGTTCTGATTGGCCAATCACTATTATTAAGTGCATTAATTATTATAAGTAGAGAATTTTGATATTTATTTGCATGATAAATTTGATATAATACACATTATTGATGTAAAGGGGATGGTTTCAAAGGAGGGATGCTTTTTGTCATTTTTTTCCACCAGGTGATGCCACCCCCAGCCCCCCATCAAACAATCATGGTTATCAGTTCAGTGCAGCTCTACAGAGTTGGATACTCACTGATACCGATTACATTTCTATTTTGCTCATTTATGCAGACCTGAGTAAACAACTACGATGTTATAGTAGGTCTTACTCCACTTTGTCATGTGAACCTAAGCATCAATTTGATAGATTGCACAAGCATGTGGCACCCTAGACCAGATTAAGGCCATCCATGTTGTTGAGGCTCTTCCTCTATGTCTGTAATCTGATCAGTTCAGATAAAATCAGGTCTAACGCTCTGATGCACTCGCCAACACAAAACACTTCCTTTCTTAGAACACAACACAAATATTTATCCCATTTTCACCTTGCGAATACAAGACTAATATTTGCAAACAGATTAGACAGGGGATTGGCATTGCTGAAAGGACCTATAATAGAGATCAGAGAAAACAAATATGAAATGTTTTCATATGCATGTGTATATAAATCATTCCAAGCCAATTCTGTTTAGATGATGAGGCTTAAATAAGTGCAGTATGGATGCATGGGCTACTTTAAAGAGATAGCTTTGGTTAGCTAAGCTCTATTAATCTTGTTATGGATGACACAGGCTTTGCTCCATTCAGAGGAAAGCAGAAGGTAGCGGTGATATGCTAATGCAGATGACAGCTAATGCACGCTGATGATTTATTTCTAGATCAGAGAGGCCTGATGAAGCTTCAGTCACCAAAGACTTTCATTGGGACTGCAACAACAAACAGCACTCCTATAATCTTCCATGACTCCATCAGAATCATAAATGGTATATGCTTTATTTATAATTTTATGGTCTACTCCACCACATTTATTAGAAGTCAATGTTAACTGAGTACACAAATGTGGATGAAACATCAAAAGATTTCTCAAGAATATCCCCAAGGATTTAATTTTACCACATATTTAAAAATAAAATCTGGATATTATGCTCTATTTAAGTATCTGAAAATCTGAATACCTATATATATATATATATATATATATATATATATATATATATATATATATATATATATATATATATATATATATATATATATTTTTTTTTTTTTTTTTTTTTTTTAAGACAAACTGCACTGATATGAAAAGGCACACATATTT
Source organism: Carassius gibelio (assembly GCF_023724105.1). NCBI lineage: Eukaryota > Metazoa > Chordata > Actinopteri > Cypriniformes > Cyprinidae > Carassius > Carassius gibelio. The sequence continues at coordinate 23,421,749 of NC_068412.1, forward strand.
TCAAAGCAACTAAACCCACCACAATCATTAATGTATTGTGAACAATAATGATACATGATAGCATTTTTGTAATTTAATTATTTTTATTTAAATAGGCCTAGAATTATTTTATATAGATGGCACGTGGGAAAGAAACATATATATTGTGGCCACAAAGTAAGAATTTGTAGTAAATAGTGGCAATTTGTTCCCTTGATTTAGTAAATTGTGGCAACGTTGTACATTGTTCCTTCCTATTAATTAATTGAACAAATTACAAAGTACAAAGAAGCCATGATTTATTAAAATTAAACAACTAATTAATAACTAAGTCATGGGAATGTTTCATGATTTGGCTCAAACAACGATGGAACAATTTCTTAATTTGTAGAAACATTTTTTAATTCATGGCCACGATAAATATATTTGTGTCCAAGTCATAATTCTAAACTTTAACCTAAACATAATGAACATGAATTAACATCAAAAGGTAGGCTATTTTATAAGAGAGAGCCTACAGTACAACAGTTTCAATCTGCGGAAAACGTGTAAAGCTTGTAAACACACGTAATATACCAACCCGTTCTCATCAGTCTGCGTATAAATAACACGACTTTACACTTTCTATTTGCGTGTAATGCATATGCCAAATGCCATTTTTGCGTGCATATGATACGCCGATCCTTCCCATCAATTTCGGTGGAGAGCAGATGCGTCCAAATAACACGCATCATCTTCAGCGGCAGTGACGTCACCAGTGAGGCTCGTTCAGTTCACCTGATGCGCGTACACCTTCAAACAGGTAAGCAAGGGTAAATATATTTTTTCCTTCTTCTTTTTGTAATGATATCACGTGGTTAAGCGTATTGTTTTAATTATTTCAGTATTTCTGCATCACGTTAGACAGGGTCGTGTTTTTAAAGGGCAGTTTATGCTCAAATTATGGGTCAGTGGGCTGCTCAGCTAGCCTACCATTGTCATTAGCCTAAGCTAACCTGTACTGTTTATAGACCTGTTGCAGTTTTAAATAAATAATGATGTGACATATGGGTCTTCAGCTTTTAGACATGACTAATACAAGCACAACAAAGCACCCAACCCAATATCGCGTGATAATCGTGATCTTGTAAAAAGTCCACACATTTAGCATATTTTTACAATACTAGCCTAACTTTTGCTTGACCACGTCATGTGTAGCCAACACACACACAGTAACTACAGCATATTTACCATGCTTCTCCTACTGTAACCGTAGTTTTACTCTGGAATTTGTAACGCACATAACCACGACATTTACTATGGGTATACCATAGTAACCATAGTTTTACTCTGGTATTTGTAGTTACTAACACACAATAACCACGACATTTACTATGGGTTTACCATAGTAACCATAGTTTTACTCTGGTATTTGTAGCTACTAACACACAATAACCACGACATTTACTATGGGTTTACCATAGTAACCATAGTTTTACTCTGGTATTTGTATTTACTAACACACAATAACCAAGACATTTACTATGGGTATACCATAGTAACCATAGTTTTACTCTGGTATTTGTAGCTACTAACACACAATAACCAAGACATTTACTATGGGTATACCATAGTAACCATAGTTTTACTCTGGTATTTGTAGCTACTAACACACAATAACCACGACATTTACTATGGGTTTACCATAGTAACCATAGTTTTACTCTGGTATTTGTATTTACTAACACACAATAACCACGACATTTACTATGGGTTTACCATAGTAACCATAGTTTTACTCTGGTATTTGTATTTACTAACACACAATAACCACGACATTTACTATGGGTTTACCATAGTAACCATAGTTTTACTCTGGTATTTGTAGCTACTAACACACAATAACCACAACACTTACCAGGATTTTACCACAGTAACTGTGTTTTTACTCTACACTATTTGTAAAGCACAGTAACCACTAAGTTTGCCATGCCTTTAATATCTTTTTGTGATGTAATTGTAATTCAGTGTTTTTTCTGTCTTGCAGTTACGTCGGATTACATACTCCACAACAACCTGTAATCCAGCAGATCTTTAAAGAAGCCATCTCTTGTAAAATCTCTCTCTCTCTCTCTCTCTCTCTCTCTCTCGCTCTGCTAGAATTAACAGGGAACTTCAACTCCACGCTCCCAATGCTGATATTGAAGAAGCTGTCAAGGGGGCTGAACAAGTCCTTCAAAGGATCAACCCTTCACAGGTAATGTTGAAGACTCTTAGTTATAACTGATTTGCTTTAATGAACGCATCCTTATATTATGTGTTAATCAAATATTTTGGTCACAGATCATTTTAACACACTGTCTCAACATGTTTATATTTCAGGAAGGCCTGTCATGAGATTTGAATTTGACCATCTTGTGCATTTATGAAGAAGACCAAAAGCTGCAAAGGCAAACACTTCCAATGGTACGTCAGATACATTTTTCTCAGCATTTGATGTTTCTTACATTTTGGTTCACTTAGCCCATCAGGAAGAACACTCAACGAAGAGCATGTTGTAGTAGTAATAATTCATCCAATAATCATATTATATTGCACAAGCGTACTTGTACAAAATTCTACAACTTTTACTCCTACTGCTGTTATTGGCCATTACCACAGCTCCCATCAGATTGTGCCCATTGTAAGAGTGTTTATATCATGAAGTTTAAATGAAGTCCATTGTATTCTTTATTAATCTTTACAAATTGGTGCCGCCTCTTCCTGTTTCAACAGTACATGATATCTGTCCACACCTCATAGTCTGCCTTTCTTTCTATGGTGATGTTACTGAACACATCTGTCTTAGAAGCAAGAGAATGGAAATCCTAGTTTAACTTTTCAAGTGCTACAAATCAGATCTTCAATGATTTTGGGCAATCAGATCACTTAAAGTTGTTCACACAAAGACCAATAACTATAAATGAGAAGTATTTTAGCATCCACACCAACAGACAGTACTGTTCTCTTAAATCTCTTAAATGTTCCCCTCATTCTGTTAAATTTATACACAAAATTCTGCCTTTCTCTGCCTTTTTTCACTTCATCTTCATGCTGTACTCCCTCACTCACACATTCTTTTATGCTCTGTTGTAAGGCAGAAACTGAGAGTTTGCATGATGGCATTTTCTCAGACGCTGAATCTGATGTGTACAGATGAACTCAGGAGCCTACTAGAGTTGCCAAGGAACTTGTGCTTTAAGTATATAATTATATCTGCTTTATTTATATTTTTAAACTACAATAATGATTAAACATGGGGTCAATAAATATTTTCTTGTTTTACAGCTGAAGACCAGAAACGCAAAGAAAATCAGTCAAACCAGTCCTAAAGAAATGAGGAATGAACATGGACTTCTTGTGCCCCAAAAGAAAAGACAGAAAGGTGAAAAGTTTCACATTTCCATTTGTATGTCTGAATTCAATGCAGTTATGTGTGGTACAACATTGATGTTGATCCCTCAAAAGACTTTTCAAGTCCGCAGTTATAGTTTTTCACATATACATCTTTTTTATAGCTCCTAAAATGAGCAAATAAGCTGTGCATCATCTCTGTGATTTAGGAAGGAAATGACTGAATATGGTGAGTACTGACACCTGCAACTGTATTCACCAACACTATTACTCTAGAATGGTTATTGCTGTTATTGCTGACTTATTGTTTTGTCTGTTTGTTTGAATTAAGATGAAGCCAGTTGATGAAGATATCAATTGAATGGCCACCGAGTGCATCACTGCTACCTGAACCCATCAGTTATCTGCTGTGAAGACTGCATTCACAAACCGCTCTACTGCGACAGCTCAGATGTTACGGCCTGTAAAAGTAAACATCACAGCTAAACAACGAGAGCTAGTCGTGGTGGGATTCTTTTGGCCAATATCCCCAACAAGAATCAATGTTAAGTCCAGTGCAACAATTATAAATAAAAATACTATATATTGTTTATTGATTTACCATACCCTAAATACATGTTTTGGCCCTCCAGGACATCTAGACCAGGTGGAGTGTGAGGAGGACCGTCAGAGACTCCAGCCAGCCGAGCCATGGATTGCTCTCACTGTTACCATCAGGCATGCATTATCACAGAACCTACACCAGCAGACAGTGAGACAAGTTCCTTTCACAGTCAATCAGACTGAACTGAACTCATACCAGTAAAACCATACACACCCCACCAACCTCATATGCCCTGCACTCTTATCAGTTATGCTGACTGGACTCAATATTATTATGCACCCTGACATTCTGTTTGCACTAATTCATACCGTGCTTTACTGCAGAGATGTATGTGTACTGTGATTATTATTGTTTTCAATTCATGCTCTCTGTATAGCATAATTTTTAACATATATTGTTCTCTACCTGAATTGAGTCCCTTATATATGTGTGTTGCATATATATATTCAGAATTTGTATTTCATATATATTCATGAATTAATTCATTTGTCATCCATGCTGTCACGCTGCAGCCTGCACCCAAGACTTTCATCACCTGTATACTTGTGTTCATTGTATTGTGACAATAAAGTTATTTGATTTAAATTAGTTACATGTCTTTTGTTCATCAGTTGTGCTGTAGGGTGCTGCATAACAACTGCAAAAAAAAATTTATGACATGGAAGATTATGATATGTCCAGGACATGGACAAGCAAGAAGAGGAAGAAAAGCAGGAGAGCTCTAAAAACTTGATGTGATTCTTTGGGGCTCAAGACATTTCACCATGCATGCATTTGCATGGCTTCATCTGATTAGAAAAACATGGTTTTAACATAACCCATTTTTATTTGTTGTATATTTTTATTTATATTGTTAAAAATTGTATATCATTTGTCTTAATACACTACTTTAGTTGTCTTTATGTTGTATCCTCCAGTAAAGTACTGCACATGGTGTTGGATAATAAAGTAGGGTGAATATTCTATATTAAGAATGGTGTTTGGTAAATACACCATTTAATTTGGTAAACAATAGATAAATGTGTTTTAATTAAAAAATGAACATTTGGTTACATTAATGACATTCAGTTAGATGAAGGGCAGGCTGAAAGCTGCATTAGAAGATACTGCATGGACTATAATGCTGCAGGAATTTCATGCACAACTGAAGGTGATGGACAAGGGAAAGATCAACATGAATCCAGTACTGTATAATAAGCAAGATGAGCATGCACATTACTGATGTTTAGTACCCGAGGAGGACAAATATGAGGAGTATTTTACACAGAGACACAAATTAGCTCTTAATATTATGATTCTTTGTATTGCATGAATTGTATGGCTTTGCACTATAAACTACACACTCTCTGTACCTTGTCTTACTGAATGACACACTGACACTGTGAAAGTACAATGAAGTGTCACAGTATGTATTGGTTGTTTAAATTGGTGTCTTTGTTTACTTTCAATACTGTATCCTTGCACCTGATGTAATTCAATATTTGGAGCCTATTCCAAATAGGCACTGATGTATATTTTTATGGTTCTATTCTTATTCTAAGATAAACATGACTTACAACTTACATATTGGCAATTTGTTGAAAAGAAAAACTTAAAAATTATGACTCAGCACAGTCTGTTGTCCATGATGAGAAAAGGTATGTGTATGTTTTACTGCCCTTCCATCTTCAAGGGCCCAGTAGAGTCCCCTAGAAGAGCAAAAAAATGTAAATTTCAAATGGCTGTAAATCAAAGTCTGATTATAGTGTCAAAGAAAAAATTGGCAGGACAACTACTTATGCTATGCTAATTAAATAATGTTGGACAGAGTTTTCAAACATATATGGAAAGGTGGTATAAAGGTGTTTAAAAAAGTGCACTTAGTAAAATATCGAATTTCAGCCTGCCTCTTAAATATGTCATTAATGTTTACACAATGAACATGTTTAGATGACCCTTTGTTAAAAAAGATTGCATTTTCCCATTTTTTTAATTATTAAACATTTTAAACTACATTACCCATAAGCCTCAGCCATTCTATCGTTTGAACGCGAGTAATATTAGCGCTGGTATTTGGAGTTTATTGGAGTTGTGCTTAGGGTTAGGGTTACGATTTCGGTAAAGAGGTAATTTCTCACGACATAGCAACACTGCATTGTTAACTGAAGGTGTTACTGACGTAATAATTACAGTCAAACGGACTTTGCAACATTAAGCGGTTTATAATTTGGGTTAAAAGATAGTCCAATCACAGCGAGTTCTGCGAGAGCCAAGGGAACGTCAAAGCCAATGGCAACCCAGTTGAGCAGAGGCGTCACACTAACTTGTACATATATGGTCATTTATGCCGGGAGCTTCCGGGTTCCTGTAGTGAATGGACAGAAGCTGCAGTTACCCTGATGCAGCAAGAAATACGTTGATTAAAGGTGTTTTTTTGTTTTGTGTTTTAACGAAGGTATAATGATTCCCATTGTATTGAATAGGCTACTTTGTTTACACTAATATTAGTGTACAGTACTTAAACTCAAAAGTTTGCATATACTGTGTGAAAAATTAATTTCAAAATGTTTCATTTGCTTAAAAAAAAACACCTCTGAAGATTATTTAAACACAATATTTTTCTACTACTCAATTTTCCTTCTGTAATATTTACAATGTATTTATAGTGTATTAAAGGTAAACAATTTATCACATCTAGGTTTCATGGAAATGGACCCTAAAAACTTGCCATTCTTAGATCCACCAGTTGAACTATAGGATTAGAAAACAAACAAACAAACATCATGCCATCAATCACTCATTGTCTAGTCATTTTACAGTGTTTATTGATATGTCAAACTTTTCGCAGATAAACATAGTGCCCAGAACAGTCTCTCTCCAGTTTATTCCACTATGAAAAAAAAAAGAAAAGTTGATAAAAAAAAAAAATGAATTGAGGTAACTAAGTGAAAACAAACAAACAAAATTGCAACAGAAACTCCCTTAAAAAAAAAACGGAAGTTTAATATTCAAAAATAAAAAGGGAATTTGTTTACAGAAATCCTGACAAAAGATGCCAAAGAATAATCAAGGCTACAGTTGAAAATATATTGTTTTCTTCCCTTTATCAACCAAATAGGCAAAAATGATTAAGAACAATGCTCCAATATTTTACAATTATCACCTTTAAAAATATATATCCTGTAATCATTGTTTGCTTCTATTGTGAATAAATGCAAAACAAATAAATGGTTAATAATAATTATTATTATTATGTGTACATATATATACAGGAGTGCTTATAGTAGAGATTGGAGTGATGAATGTAGAGGAAAAATGAATACAAGCAGAAATGCTAAGACTGGAGGTTGGCAGTAAAGGACTGAGAGCAGATGTGTCACACAAGAGAGGAAGATCTGGAAGCTTTTGAATGGGCTGATATTGTGAAGAGCTGATGAAGAATGATTAAGTAATCTCTGAGAAATCCTGCAAGAAGAAACAAAGATAATTTATCACATTATGAACAACAAAAACACTGACAACAACAAATGGCAGAATACAACATACTGTAACTGCAGTGTGCATAGCAGTAATTGTACAGTATTGTCTGTTGGTGTGGATGCTAAAATACTTCTCATTTATAGTTATTGGTCTTTGTGTGAACAACTTTAAGTGATCTGATTGCCCAAAATCATTGAAGATCTGATTTGTAGCACTTGAAAAGTTAAACTAGGATTTCCATTCTCTTGCTTCTAAGACAGATGTGTTCAGTAACATCACCATAGAAAGAAAGGCAGACTATGAGGTGTGGACAGATATCATGTACTGTTGAAACAGGAAGAGGCGGCACCAATTTGTAAAGATTAATAAAGAATACAATGGACTTCATTTAAACTTCATGATATAAACACTCTTACAATGGGCACAATCTGATGGGAGCTGTGGTAATGGCCAATAACAGCAGTAGGAGTAAAAGTTGTAGAATTTTGTACAAGTACGCTTGTGCAATATAATATGATTATTGGATGAATTATTACTACTACAACATGCTCTTCGTTGAGTGTTCTTCCTGATGGGCTAAGTGAACCAAAATGTAAGAAACATCAAATGCTGAGAAAAATGTATCTGACGTACCATTGGAAGTGTTTGCCTTTGCAGCTTTTGGTCTTCTTCATAAATGCACAAGATGGTCAAATTCAAATCTCATGACAGGCCTTCCTGAAATATAAACATGTTGAGACAGTGTGTTAAAATGATCTGTGACCAAAATATTTGATTAACACATAATATAAGGATGCGTTCATTAAAGCAAATCAGTTATAACTAAGAGTCTTCAACATTACCTGTGAAGGGTTGATCCTTTGAAGGACTTGTTCAGCCCCCTTGACAGCTTCTTCAATATCAGCATTGGGAGCGTGGAGTTGAAGTTCCCTGTTAATTCTAGCAGAGCGAGAGAGAGAGAGAGAGAGAGAGAGAGAGAGAGATTTTACAAGAGATGGCTTCTTTAAAGATCTGCTGGATTACAGGTTGTTGTGGAGTATGTAATCCGACGTAACTGCAAGACAGAAAAAACACTGAATTACAATTACATCACAAAAAGATATTAAAGGCATGGCAAACTTAGTGGTTACTGTGCTTTACAAATAGTGTAGAGTAAAAACACAGTTACTGTGGTAAAATCCTGGTAAGTGTTGTGGTTATTGTGTGTTAGTAGCTACAAATACCAGAGTAAAACTATGGTTACTATGGTAAACCCATAGTAAATGTCGTGGTTATTGTGTGTTAGTAAATACAAATACCAGAGTAAAACTATGGTTACTATGGTAAACCCATAGTAAATGTCGTGGTTATTGTGTGTTAGTAGCTACAAATACCAGAGTAAAACTATGGTTACTATGGTAAACCCATAGTAAATGTCGTGGTTATTGTGTGTTAGTAAATACAAATACCAGAGTAAAACTATGGTTACTATGGTAAACCCATAGTAAATGTCGTGGTTATTGTGTGTTAGTAGCTACAAATACCAGAGTAAAACTATGGTTACTATGGTAAACCCATAGTAAATGTCGTGGTTATTGTGTGTTAGTAGCTACAAATACCAGAGTAAAACTATGGTTACTATGGTATACCCATAGTAAATGTCGTGGTTATGTGCGTTACAAATTCCAGAGTAAAACTACGGTTACAGTAGGAGAAGCATGGTAAATATGCTGTAGTTACTGTGTGTGTGTTGGCTACACATGACGTGGTCAAGCAAAAGTTAGGCTAGTATTGTAAAAATATGCTAAATGTGTGGACTTTTTACAAGATCACGATTATCACGCGATATTGGGTTGGGTGCTTTGTTGTGCTTGTATTAGTCATGTCTAAAAGCTGAAGACCCATATGTCACATCATTATTTATTTAAAACTGCAACAGGTCTATAAACAGTACAGGTTAGCTTAGGCTAATGACAATGGTAGGCTAGCTGAGCAGCCCACTGACCCATAATTTGAGCATAAACTGCCCTTTAAAAACACGACCCTGTCTAACGTGATGCAGAAATACTGAAATAATTAAAACAATACGCTTAACCACGTGATATCATTACAAAAAGAAGAAGAAAAACATATATTTACCCTTGCTTACCTGTTTGAAGGTGTACGCGCATCAGGTGAACTGAACGAGCCTCACTGGTGACGTCACTGCCGCTGAAGATGATGCGTGTTATTTGGACGCATCTGCTCTCCACCGAAATTAATGGGAAGGATCGGCGTATCATATGAACGCAAAAATGGCATTTGGCGTATGCATTACACGCAAATAGAAAGTGTAAAGTCGTGTTATTTATACGCAGACTGATGAGAACGGGTTGAATATACATTCACCTCAGTTTGATGCAGGCTATATAGACCACAAACAAATTGAAATCTTTGTCAAAAACATGTTTTTGGTATGAATTTCAGGTGAGAAGAAAAAAAAAATAGGTACTGTTATACTGTTTTACTTGCATTCACCGCGATTCTAGGCCGAATCTGTATCTGTATGCATGAGACTGTCTGAATCCCTGCAGAATTCACATTTCTGTTGTAAAAAGAGACAAACTGTGCAGAAGTATTATTTGCTGTTATGCGTGTGTGTCCGAAGCTGCAGTTGCTGTGTGACGCGTGTCCCAAAAGAAAAAAAAGAACACTGAACGCGCTCCGAGAGGTCGTTAAAATGAATATCCTATTTTCATTTACAAAACTTGTGTTGGTTGGTCCAATCGATTCGTGCAATAGATTTTCTAAGTTTTAGACTAGACGGGAGAAGGGATGGGAAAAGATCTGGGCACAGTTTTTCCCGAGCTTCGTGCCAAGTTAAAGCGGTGTCGATCTGTTTTAATTAATTTTTTTAAATGTGTCCTAAATTGACAGGGTCGGTCGGGTTACGGCAAACAAGAATATTTTTAAGGATGGCCTCAGTTAAAATGTCTATGCATTCATACATGGTTACCAAGTTTTAATTATAATTACTAAAGTTCTACCATTAAATTATACGTGACTATCCAGATTTCATATTATAATGCTTGACTGACTGATGTTAAGATTGTACTTTCAGGTATTTAAAAATCTGTACCATAAAAAAAAAAATATATATATATATTGTGGCAGTTTTTTCTGTGGTATTGAAAATGGTATCGAATATCGATATTTTTCAAGGTATCATATCAAAGTTTGAAATTCCATTATCGGATTCCATTAACACTAATTTACAATACATTTAGTCATTTAGAAGACACTTTTATTTAAAGGGAATAGAATTAGAATAGTGAATGCTAAAGTTAGAGGGTCAAATAAAGATGGAAGAGATGGGTTTTAAGACGATTTTTAAAGATGGCTAAGGACTCATCTGCTCGGATTGAGTTGGGCAGGACATTCCACCAGGAGGGAACATTTCATTTAAAAGTCCGTAAAACTGACTTTGTGCTTCTATGGGATGGCACAATTAAGCAACGTTCACTTGCAGAATGGAAGCTTCTAGAAGGCCCATAAGTCTGAAGTAATACATTTAGGTAAATGGGAGCAGGGCCAGTGGTGGTTTTGTAGGCAAACATTAATGCATTGAATTTTATGCGAGCAGCTATTGGTAGCCAGTGCAAATTGATAAACAGAGGTGTGACGTGTATTCTTTTCGGCTCATTAAAAATTAATCTTAATTAATCTTGCTGCCGTATTCTGGATTAATTGTAAAGGTCTGATAGAACTGGTTGGAAGACCTGCCAAGAGAGCATTGCAATAGTCCAGCCTGGACAGAACAAGAGCTTGAACAAGGAGTTGTGCAGTATGTTCCGAAAGAAAGGGCTTTTATGAAACCATTTAGACAAAAAAGGTTATTCTATGGCATTGTGAAGCACCTTTATTTTTTTGTATATGACAACATTTCCAGGATGCATTGAGGAGGAGCCCAAACTACACTCAGTGGCCAAGTGATGCTTATGCTCCATGATATTGGTACAGATTCTGTGTAATAAACAATGTGTGACTGTATATTTCAAGCTGGAAAGTACATTTAGTTCCCACTTTAAGATGCTGGTTATCTACAGAATGGATTAAAATGCTGATAAAGTCAAGAAAAGATGAGACATAAACACATGACAGTATGATTGAGATGTTAAAATGTAAAATAAAATAAAAGAAATAAAACAATTATGTGGCACCTTAAAAAAACCATTTGACGCCTAAGTTTTTTTAAATAGGAGACAATGGCTCCTTACTTGATTTTTTTGTTTGGATCTCTGTGATATTATTAGATTAGAAAACTCATATTTTGTCACTTCCTCTTGTGTCTAGTGATTTATTCCCTATTTTTACCCTTGGTGGCCTGATCATTTTTCTATGTACAATCTCAGTAGACCACATCAGCCACCATCCAGTACAACAGTGCTGCAGACAAAGAGCAACACACATTCACTGTGAACACAGAAGAAAGCCTCCATTCCCCAACACATACACATAACTAATGGCATTATAGCCTCTTTGGCCTTTGTACACAGAATCTATTTCTATTCACAGCTGTCAGTTTTCTCTTGCTTAAAGCAGTAGGGTGGCAAGATCAAAACAAGGCACCGGTGCCTCAGTGACAGCTCATTATCACAGACAAACACCCCCTAAAGTGACTCCCACTCGAACCTCTGCCATTTTACCTCACCGCTTCTCCTGTCACTCTGACAACAACCACACTCTCCCCATCTCTGAACGCCAGCACTTCCGAATCCAGCATTCAGAACGTTTAGAGCTGATCATGACCTCAATGTGGCTGTTTTGTGATTTTATGCAGCTTCGAAATCTGGCTGTTTTGACTGGAATTGTTTCAGTTTACGTCTCTCGCCAAATGTTTTCTGAATGCCTGCCCGAAAGCTTTTTACATCCCAGTGACTCTGTCCTCTGTGACTCAAAAATAGCTTCCAGAAGATTCAGGTGGAGCCTCACAGCATCTGCAGAAACACTGCAAGGTTGTTTTAACCTGTGCGGACCTGTAATAAAAGAATAACCTAGGGGGTCTGAGTTGTAACTTTTTAGTATTGGCAAACATCTTGAGCGGTCATCTGCTGTTTATCTCAAAGTTGGAAGTAAGGTCATGATGTGAACTAAAGGTTGAGAATTGACGTCATATCCAGTATCTAATCTATTTTGACATGTTTACATTCATCTCTTTGGGACACAGATCTATTGGGTTTAATTCTATTGTTTTAGCTGACATAACTCATGCACAACAGCTGGCCACCCAGGCCTGCAAATACTCCATACCAGTTAGAGTAGATACAGTCTACAAATCTTCCACAGAAAACAACATGGATGATTGACTGACAGAAATGATTCAACCTTGTAGTCTATGACATCAAACAAAGTCACAAAAGCTAGAGAAATAAATATAGGAACATTCATTACTCAACCAAACACATATACTCTACCAGTCAAACATTTGAAATAAGTACTGTTTTAAAAAAAATGTTTTTGAAGGAAGTTTTTTTTATACTCATCAAGGCTACATGTATTTGATAAAATATAATTACAATTTAACAGATTTCTATTTGAAAATCGCATAAGATGGAAAAGCTGAGTTTTCAACAGCCATTACACCAGTTTTCAGAGTCACATGATCCTGCTAATTTGGTGCTCAATTATGTTATATTATATTACATTAGTTATTACTGCTGCAATAGAACAGCATTTATTAGAAATATTTTTTTTTCTTAATTTTAAAAATGTATTATGTGTTTTGTTTTTTGTTTTTCATAGAAAATAATATTTCACAATATTCCAATATTTTATTGTATTTTTGATCAAATAAATGCAGCCTTGGTAAGTTTAAGAGACTTCTTTCAAAAGCATAAAAAAATCTTTAATTCCATTATTTCGACCAGTGGTGTACATAGCTTCCAATTTTCATTTAATTCTATATTTGGAGCAGGAAATTCAGAGGAACAAACCAGAGACATCGCCGCTTCTCCAGACATCCGTAAACAGCAGGATATTAGGTTTCACCATCTCAGCACAGTTACCATGTATCCTAATTACTCACATGCAAAGAACCACTGTATGACTGAAACGATCTTCACAACATCGGTCACAAACATGTAGCTTATAGTTTACTGCACTACTATAATTCACATTATCCAGCCTGCGAGTTGCATCATTTCAAAGAAAGCTCAGTTTTACTCAGAACTGCAAAATAACTCAATGAGTGTGATAATCCTTTTTACCCTTTCCAATTCCTTACTCAAACAATCACGCAAGCTGTGGGAATCATTGCGCTCTTGCTGGCTTCTTGGCTTCATCTCATCATATCAAGGGTCTAAGCTCAGCAAGAGTAATTAAACAAGTCTGAAGGACTTACTGGCAGCCTGGCACCACATTCAACACAACAGAACACAACAGGATCGGTCCACAGTGCTGGAAAACATGCTAATTTTGATGTTATGTAAAGAAGGGGAAACAATGCTGCACATTTTGCAATGTACACGTTAAAGTAGTTCCACAAAACTGTTACATATTAAATGTGCAGTTTGTTAGAAGTACTGTAACATAAATACCCTATTACAAAGTATACAACCCTTTTTCCTTATATATGGTTTTGTCAGCATGATAAAACCATAGTTTCCCACACCCATATCCAAAAAGACTGCACCCGGCCCTCAGAGCTTCTGTGTGAGCCATAAATTGAATTATAGCACCACCAGCCAGTGGAAGAGGTGCTGCAGTTCAGTTACACATCTACACCCTGTGAAAAAAAAACTAAAACACTGCAGCCAAAAATATAAAGCATTTTCATATCCAACAATATATTTCATATGTTGGTGTTTTATAAACTTAGAAACAACAATATACTGTAGTAAATTAAATTTCATTTCAAGTAATTCAATATAAATGTAGGATTTTTGTCAAAGTAACTGATGAAATCTGACTCAGCTTAAAATAATTTTTTATGGTATATTATTTTGAATTTAGATATAAAACAATTTTGAAACAGATTATAATTGATATTTTAAATAAAGTAATAAAATGTATGGATTTGAAAAAAAATGTAAAAGCTCAAGAGCATCACAAAATAAAGCATGCAGGATATACATAACTGTTTTGTTAATTTAACATTTTTTTGGTTATAGAAAGGATAATGAAGACTGATTATGACATTTCATATTGCTGTATATGCTGCAGGTGAATGGTAAACGAGATAAAACCTAAATAACAATGACAAGAATCAGTCTAATAAAAAAATAAAAAAAAATAAAAATTAAAAACTCAATGTAGGTGTTCAGAATAATCAAACAGAGCTGCACATATCATCTAAATAACCCATTTTTAACATGTATTTTCTCCTACAGCCCTTAATATTAACCCAGCATGCTTGAAATGTATAATTAAAACCATTTGCTAAAAGATGAAACTAAAAATATTTCTCTTGCCTATTTGATCACGCACAAAATTCATTTTTAGGGAAAAACACAATATGAAATGCAAGTTCCATACGCTCCAGTGAATGCAAGTACGACTTTTATAGGGAAAAGAATTACATGAAATCCGAATGTACATAATATGACTGGGATACGCCTCCTATATCATCGACTGGATCTGTGCCAATTCTGAAGACTTACTTCATTGCTTCTGCTAGTCAATAGCTCACAAATAAACCCTCATGACACACAAAATGAAACTCTTAATGTCACCATCACTTATAACAGAGCAGATTACGGATGTGGATGCATATGAAAGAATGGATTTCAATCTAGTCTTTCAACACAACCCCCTCCACCGCCCAACAACCACACAACCACACACGCACACAATCTCATCCATCCCATTATCTCAACTATACAAGCACTCAGACCAAACCTTGGCTATATGTTTTATGCATGAAGCTGGTGTTCTACAATAAAATATTCTGAAGCATTTCAATCTACTTACTTCTCATTTCTGAGAGCAAAATAATGTGTTCTTCTCCTTAAGATATATATTGACCTTGCCTAAAAACCAAAGACCCTCCAGATACTCTGAAAAGAGATCCGGACTCTCGGCACAGATTCCTCAAGGAGATCAAGAAGGGACAGTTCAATGTGAAAAGCCATTCAATATTCAGACTGAAAAGTTTACCTAGCAGAAGGAACGCCAGTCCGGCTTGAAGCACCGAGGGTCAGAGGAACCGAATCTTCTCACTTGTCATATTTTCCCATGTTGTGCTCCACTGGATTCACACTAAATTCAAAGGTGCGTGCGATATGAAGGCATCCAACTCCCCAAAGCACATATCCAAAGCCACTAAAATCCAATAGGTTTTCTTTTTCCTTTCGACGTAACGGACAAATATCCCGAAAAACGTACCCTGAGGGACAGTCAAATTCCTGCGCAATGTGCCCGACGCCCCTCAAGAAAGCCAAGTACTTGTTTTCCCCTCAGATACTCGGAAGCTCGTGCCATTCTCCTCCCGCCCGTCGACGCACCTCGCTCGAGCGCGAGCTTTCGTCCGCATTAAACCCGAGAAGTCAAATCAAATCTCAACAGAGAGACCTTTTCACCACCGCACCTTTACAAGTAACGTTACTTCCTCCCCGCTTAATCCACACAATCACTGACCGACAGCCTTCCACGCCAACCTCCCATCCAAAGGGTACCAAAAGTGTCTTCTCAGACAGCGTACGCTCTCCACGCGCGACTGGAGATGGATGAATAACTCGAAATGTCTCCGATAAGTCGCTATAACACAAATAAGATGCTGGAAATTTAAAGGGAGGTCTAATTAATTGCACATGAAGTGGGAAGAGAGAGCAAATGCATCATAACAGATCGAGCTGTTTAAACAAACTAATTTTGCACCAGCCAGCCGCTGCCTGGGATCATCCGTATAACGGCTGTGCTCTCTCTCCTGCTGTTCGGATTGGGAGAGAGAAAGCAGGACGTCATCAAGGATTGGCTCAGATTGACGCTCGCAATACTTGATACGTGTGTCACTCCGCGCCTCTCAGCGAGAAGTGTTGTTGATTTAAGGCTCGAAGACAACGGAAAAGGTAAAGAAATCCACGGATTATGGCAAGCTGCTTTAGCGTTTATTGCTTAGGACAAAGTATCGATTATTAATTTTTTAGCCAATAAATTAACCAGTATTACGACTAAGGCTTTTTAATTTCACAGGCTTATTTTCATTAGATAGGCTACTACTGAAGGGTTAGTTCACCCAAAAATGAAAATTCTGTCATTAATTACTCTTGTACCCTCATGTTGTTCCGAACCCGTAAGACCTTTGCTCATCTTCGGAAAACATATTAATATTTTTAATGAAATCTGAGATCTATCAGACCCTGCATATACAGAAATGCAACTGCAATGTTCCCTGTCCCATAAATGTAACAAGGACTTCGAAATACACATGTGCTTTCCCCAGAACGTAACCAACACAATCAGGGTTGTTTACATTTATAAGAACATGTGTGCATGCTGAAAATAAACAACGCTGATGGACTATTTTATAAACGTCCTCCTTAATACATTTCTGGGACGGGGAACATTGCAGTTGTGCTGCTGTCTATAAAGGGTCAAAGAGCTCTTAGATTTCATCAAAAATATCTTAATTTCTGTTCCAAAGATGAACAAAGGTCTTATGGGTTTGGAACGACATGAGGTTGAGTAATGAATAACAGAATTTACATTTTGGGGTGAGCTATCCATTTAGGGTGTGGTCACATTTATGTTGAATGGCGAAATTTTGCAGATGGAATCCAGTCATTGCAATAGAGAGTGATGGGTAGTTATTTTTTTCCCCCCACAGATTTTGCAAGTGTTCAACTTTGTCTATTGAATTTGTCTCTTTTCACTGTTTTTTTTCTTCTTCATTTGTCACATTCTAAAATCAATTCTTCGAAAAATAAAACAATAATATGACTCCTAAGATGTTACTTAATGTTACTTTTTTTATCAGCAAGAGTATCCTGGGATAGAAGGAAAGGATGGATATTCTGAAGCACCTTGGCATTTCTGACTGGTCTCAGACATCTTGGTTTGGAGAAAAATACAACAACAACACAAACAACAGTTTACCGCTAGGTGGCAGTTTATGAGATGGTGCACTAGTGACCACTCTGGTGGCTGATGTGCAAATATGCCATGTACAGGAGCGCTTTAAGATATCCAGAGGCCCTTGGGCTACAGCATTATGGTAGGCCCCCCTCCCAAGTTTTTTTTTGATTACATGTATGATTTAAACACCATAAATTACAGAAAATATTAATTATTCATCATCAGTAGATTGAAACAAAAGTTGGCATAAATGAGAGATGTTTGGTTTTCAAGATGTATGCTTGCCCATTCCAAGTATAGGCCCCTGGGCTTCAGCCCCTTAAAGCCCAATACGCCCATGCATATGTATAAAAAGCAGTCCACTTTAGTGACCCATATGCATGAAAGTGTTAAATTTTAACTGTAAATATCAGTGGAAATAACTGTAGGATAGATCAGTAGCAAAAATTTGTTTTTTTCTGACTACTTTAATAAAACTAGAAAATGAGAATAATCAGTTTTAAACGTTCATACGGCTTGCCATACATGGAAAGGTTACTGTCTGTCAGTGGCCACTGTTAAACGCAAAACTCTCAGTCCCGTTTACGGAAACCCAGCAGATGGTCGGGATTAAGAGCGAACCTTACGTGCTCCGCGTGCAGGAATGCTCCACGCAGTGAATGCAGTGACGCCAGTGAATGGTGCTGCAGCTGATTAAGCTATAAAGATTTGAAATGAAATACCCCTTCCATACTCGTTTTGTGTTGTGTGGGACAGGAGATCGATTGTTTACGATCATACCAATAAAAGCGTCAATGCTGCATTTACCGCTGCGTCAAGAGTGCACTCATTACATATTGCTTGACATGTCAGCTGTCGATATAGATGCAACTCTTGCATTAAAAAAATAAATAAAATAAAAGCATTGTGAGTTCATGTAGGTTTCTTACACAGGCGAGGTCTAACTGCTGCTACAAATATAAATACTCTCCACAAACCACTTAATGGGGGTTTGTGTGGTGAAGGGTTTTTATGGTGATTCAGAACCATGGATAGCGATTTCTGCAGTTTTTGTTCTTGAGACCACAAATAGTCCCCGACTGTTTTAATGTGGGGGAAAAGGAAATTAATAATAATAATAAAATATATAAAAACATAAATAATACTAAGAATATTTTATATAATAATATTAATAATAATCATATAAAATTATAAGTTTGTATATGTAACATATCAACAGTTTTATGTGGGGGGTGCAAAATTTCACGTAAAATATTTACTATACACTATTATGATTGTCCAGTAGCAAAGGAATAAATAGCCTACTTTGTGTGTATATGCATCATAAACCAAATGTATTTGTTAGACACACACACACACACAAAAAAAAAAAAAAAAAAAAAAAAAAACAGAATTACCCATCCCCACCCACAAAGAGTTGTCTACAGTGTTTGAACTTTTCCTTTGACGGCACATTTCAAAGTAATCTCACACTGAGGTCCTCGTGGAACAGTCTATGAATCGTAATTTATCCATACTTTTACATAAGACCACCAAGCGTTCATTAAAACCATTTGTACATGCTTGAAAAGAGTTTGGCAAGTATTTGACTTTTTCACTCTGTTGATTGCCTGGGCAATTTACTGTTCATTTTGTCATCAGTTCACTCCATAAAATAACGACCAGTCGTTTCCTTTCACTCAGTGTAACTGCATGCAAGTAGAACATATCATTAAAATGGCTTTATGGGCTGGATCAATTTATTTTCAAAGCACAGCGTGCGTGCAAGAGGTCTGTTAAGATGGGGGAGCTGTTGCACCGAACACTATATTGCTATGTATTATTCAGTCCAGCAGTTCCAGTACAGTCATTTATTGAAGCAAGGCGAAAGAGGTTATGCTTTCTCTACAGGGTGAATTACAAAATGGCCATGAAATCTCCTTATTTGTACTCTTTTTATCACCTTTCATTGTGGGTGTTCTCTTTCCAGTGTAAACAATTCCACTCAGCATTAACCAGCCCATCAGCATCCGCCCTGCAAAATAAAATGGCCCCCAGCTGATCATCCCATAATCAAACTCTTTTTTAGCTGAATTAGCACTAACTTTATTTTGCTCTGAAAGCCATTATGAGGATTCTGATTTGCCAATGCAAGACATGTTTGCATATTATTTAAAACGCTGAAATTATAAGAGCTATTTAAAGATGTCATAAATGACCAGCCTGCAGAAAAATAAATAAAAAATTGCTCATACATTTCCAGTAATGCTGTATTATTAGCAAACAGTGGATTTAATATTTTCATCAATGTTTTTTTTTTTTTTTTTTTTTTTTTCAATTGGCAGTTTTTTTAATTTTTTTATCATAGGCCTCAATGATCTTAACTTATGCACATCCATTTTTGAGTGAAGAAAAGCATGATTTGAGGATATGTTTAGGCAATGTTTACACAAAAACTGAAGTGCATAAGCTCAGATCAATGAGGCCATGATCAATCAATTCCAAAAAGACCCATGCTAATAGGAAGAAAACATGTTGACAAAAATATTTTATCCAAGATTTGTATATAATATAGGATAATAATAGTTTTAAAAGCAATTTTTTAAATGCCGGTCATTTCTGACCACAATCACCACATTAAGTAAAGGATTTTCAGCACAAGGGTTAAAATGTCACCTGTGCATGAAACAGTGAAAACACAGTTCTTATGTAATTATCAGCTCTCTACAAAGCACAAACTTACTAAGAAACATCTTCCCCATAATCCCAGGTGTATTCTGCTGAGAATCTGTCAACTGTCAGAACCAAACTACAGTAATTGATGCAAAATACAAATCAGACAGACCTAGTGGACAGAAAAAAAAAAGTTGTGGAAGGTCGCCTTCACTAGAAGGGAAAGAATCAGTAACTGTTTGATTTCACTCCAGAGATCGTCTCTTTTTAAATGACAAATATGATAATTAAAACACTCTCTGTTTTTCCCCCTTCATCCAAAAACAGATGTGAGACATTCCCTACACAACACCCATGTGCTTGTGCTCACACACGCATGACCTGCACTCTTTCGTGCTATCTTGTCACATCAACAGAGGGAATGAAACACCTTTGCTGTAGCCCCTGAGGGACACTTTCACACTGCCGATTTGAGCTTCTGTTCTCTTGAGGCTGCCTCTCTTGTAATCATGCTATGCGTCTGCACAATACAATATTCTGTTTTTAGAAAGACAGGGACAGGATGCTAATGACTCTGATGGAGTGTAACTAGCTGTAATTTTATGCCGTATGAATAGAACAAAAAAGTACACAGCCTGAAATGAGGATTTCTTTCTTTACATGTTAGAAATGCTAATCCTGTGCATTGTTCATGGATCTATCTATCTATCTATCTATCTATCTATCTATCTATCTATCTATCTATCTATCTATCTATCTATCTATCTGTCTGTCTGTCTGTCTGTCTATCTGTCTGTCTGTCTGTCTGTCTTTCTGTATATCTATCTATCTATCTATCTATCTATCTATCTATCTATCTATCTTGTGCTTATGGGAGAGGGGTATTGCTGGACATGAAATGTTACTATGAAACTATCACTGCCTCACTATAGCATCAGGACTAAGAAGGGATTTTATATCATAAGTACAGATGTTTTGGAAGTGCATCTGTGTGTCTGTGTGTGTGTGTGTGTGTGTGTGTGTGTGTGTGTGTGTGTGTGTGTGTGTGTGTGTGTGTGTGTGTGTGTGTGTGTGTGTGTGTGTGTGTGTGTGTGTGAGTGTGTGTGTGTGACAGGTCATGTGCTTTCTGATTGAGGATGCTATTTGCTCACTGTGACACAGAAACTATTTTGTTCTATTTCCTTCATGTGCTGAAAATTCCTTCAAGTCTCGGCCCACCTGCTGGTTACCTTCCCCCTTCACACAGCCTGCAGAGAGCAACCAGGCAGAAATCTCCCTGAGTCACATCATCTCCTCCTCAGCCCTCCGGCTCAGCCGCTGTCCAAGACAAGCAGAAAAAAAAGAGCTCAAGCAAAACGAGTAATGACCTGGGGATTTATTTTTTTTTTGGCAGCAGTCTCATTTACAGCAGGTAAAGTAAGTATTGAACACATCACCATTTTTCTCAGTAAATATATTACTAAAGGTGCTGCTGAAATGAAATTTTCACCAGATGTCTGTAACAACCCAACTAATCCATACATTCAAAGAAAACAATACAAATAAGTTCAGAAATTAAGTTCTGTGTAATTTAATGGAATGACCCAAGGAAGTATTGAACACGCTTACTGAAATTTATTTAATATTTCCTACAGAAGCCTTTGTTGTTAATGACAACTTCAAGACACCTCCTGTATGGAGAAACTAGTTGTAGGCATTGCTCAGGTGTGATTTTGGCCCATTCTTCCACACAAGCAGTTTTCCAGTCTTGAAGGTTCCATGGGCCGCTTCTATGACCTCTAATCTTTAGTTCTTTCCATGGATTTTCTGTTGGATTCAAGTCAGGTGATTGGCTGGGCCATTCTAGCAGCTTTACTTTTTATTTCTCTGAAACCAAATCATAGTTTCCAAACATAGTGTGTTTAGGATCATTGTCTCGCTGGAATGTTGCATTGCATCTTCATCATTCTGGTAGATGGCAGGAGATATTTATCAAGAATATCTTGGTACATTTTTCCATTCATCCTTCCTTCAATCATTAAAATTTTGCCAGTGCTACACCATGATGTGTTGGAGTGATGTGCCATTTGACCTCCAAAAATAGTGTGTGTTATGGCATCCAAAGAGTACAATTTGTGTCTCATCGTGCCAGAGTCTCCAAGTATTTCATGTCGTGCAGCAAATTTTAAACAAGCTTCAACATGCTTTGTCTTCAGCAACAGATCCTTGTGTGGTGAGCGTGCATACAGTACGTGAATTACTTATTGTACTTATTTTCTTTGATATAATTGTACATGCTAATTCCAGGTCTTTCTGAAGTACTGCACAAGTGATCCTTGGAACTCTTCTGATAAATCTTTTCACCCTTCTGTCAGAAAGAAGTTTATGGTGAAATGATGTTCTTTCCACTTCCGGATTATGGCCCCAACTATGCTCACTGGAACATTCAGAAGTATAGAAATCCTTCTGTAACCAATGACAAGGGGTAGGAATGCTTTCTAATTACTGATGTATTTCAGCTGGTGTCTTGGCTTTTCTTGCCTTTTTGCACCTCCCTTTCCTCGTGTGTTCAGTACTTTTACCTGTGTCATTCTACTTTATTACACAGAACGTAATTTCTGAACTTATTTGTTTTTGCTTTCTTCATATGTTTGGATTACTTGGTTTGTCACCGACATCTGTTGAAAATTTCATGTCAACAGAACCTTTAGAAATACATTTACTGAGAAAAATGGTGATCTGTTCAAAACCTATTTTACCCGCTGTATACTTTGCGCTGTCATGTTGATTGTGTCCTGCAGACCAAACGTCTTTAGCACAGTCTAATTATTGGCCACAAGTGGTAAAGTATGGCAGGTATTTACATACTGATGAGTAAGCAAATATGACATACACACACACATTTGAGCATTAGCAGCAGTATTACTAATTGGAAAAGAAGCAGATAATAATGCACTTCTGTTAAGGTAGTCAACTGCACATCATTTCACTCCAAGAATGAACAGCAAATAAAAAACTAATTGTCTGAAATAAAAAATGTATTCTATACTCATCATTAAATTGCTGTGAAATGAAAAAAAGAGAAAACATATAGATGAAGAATCTCAGCCAAGCCAACTAAAGAGCAAAAAATGTTTTAGTGATGCTTTTATGGGTGCAATTGTCCAAAAACAACAACCTTTAAGGTTTGTCTTTCAGTCTGTCCATCCATCCATCTATACTGTACATATTTGATGAAAACAGTATTTTCTTGTAAAATGTACTGCAACAATCTTTGCTTTATATACAACTTTGAATAAAAGATACAGTGTCCACAATTAAAATTGTGTTACTCCTACCAAAATTAGTTGTTTAATTGTTTAAAAATAAATACTATTTTCAGTATTTTGTCTGTGAATTTATCAACATGTAGTTCTGTACTTGTTCTATCACTTTTGTTTTGTCTTTGTTTGGTAAATCAAATATGGTCTGCTTGAGAGACATAAGTGGGAAAAACAATGGCTGTGGGAATGTTTATCGGGAACAAATATATATACATATACATATATATATATATATATATATATATATATATATATATATATATATATATATATATATATATATATATATATATATAAAATATATTTGTTCCTGACCTGGAATGGCACAATGATGTCAAACAGTTTGGTAGATTAGGAGCTGCCCCGGGGTTAATAAGATGCCTATTGTTCGAACTGACTTCAAGTGCTGTATATCCATAAGCAAGCATCAGAACGGTGTGTTGCATTTCTCCACATACCGCTTGTGGCAGAAGGTCTTATCATTTTGTCTGGTTAGCAGGGGGCAGCTGATATTACCATGCAGATGAGTGCTGGCAGGATGGAGGCAATCTGTTCGCCCTCAGTCAAAGAGGAGTCTCAACACCTGCTTGAGTTCCCTGCTCCTCCTCTCTATCTGCTCTTCGCTGCATGTCATGTCTGGGGTTCTTCACCGCCCCTTTATAATTGGATCTTGCTCTGTAATTTTCTCCCCCTGCAACCATTATTTTGTAGGAGCTGTGTGAACAAATGTAAAAAGAATTTACCAGTTGGAAAGTACAAGAGAAAAAGGAGATGTACTTTCAGGCTCTGTATTTCCCACTCTCTGAGTCTTCCCTTGCGGGGTGTACTGGAGGGATTTGTGTAAAGAGAGCAAGCTCAGTAGTTCTTAAGAAATAAAGAGACAGGCACCTGGTTGTGGTAGGACGATTCCCGTGGGGCTTTAGGGATCATGTAGTGAATGTCTCTGCTGTTTGGACAGGTTCTTCTGGGACTGTTTATGTTGTTTCACGTGGCTGGACATTAGTCTCAGCCTCAGACGGGCATGACAACCGTATGATATGTATTGCACACAAAACTGGCAATCGGTTTCTCAATTTGGTAAGCTTAAATCTGATTGGCTGACTTTTCAAAACTTTATGCAGAGTAGCAAAGTGCTTTACTATCAGTGTGCCTGGAAATAAAACACATTGCCTGGTTGTAATAGATATCTGAAATGAATTCAGTTGGTCAGAAGGTTGAACTGGAATTTAAATTGGAATAGAAAAAAAGATATATTTACTGAACTGTAATTCAAGAAAATCAGTAAAGCTACTTAAGTGTTCTTGCATTCTGGTCTACAAAAGCTGTTTTATTTAAAAAGGTGAAATCTTATAATATGAAAAATCTTATCAATCAAAGATTCAAAATTTATCCAGACAAACTTTAGTTTTATAGTAAGAAAATTAAAATAATAGCCAGTAAGTTGAATCTGAATTTGAATTGGAATGACAACAATATAAATTCAACACAGGTAAGACACACTTAGAACTGTATGTTTTTTTATTAATTATGATGAAATATATAAACTACTTTTCAAAAATATATCTATCGATTCTATATCTAAAAAATAGATCTATTAATCTGTTTGTCCAGCCAACATTACAATTTTATCTAGGCAAATTTTACTTTTCTTGCACAGTTACATTTCTTTGAACTTCAGTTAATTCTTACTTTTAGACTGCAATATGGGATGCTGTTTGTTATCAATTCAAATATAATTGGAATTCAGGAACTTGGTTGGAATTTAAAATGCATTTTCATTTCAATTCTGAATCTATTTCATAATCTCACCCTAAACAACTTAAAAACATTAACTGTTGCATTAATATGGTTATATATGTATTAAGGCTGTGTTGTGGACTAGAACTTATACTAGTTGAACATTTTAATATATGATGATGATGATGATGATATTATCTTAAGTCCCAGATTTAATTCAAAAGTGAGGGCTTAGAACTGCTGCACAGAATTAAACAGCCCCATACTGCATTGCTGATTTACCATAGCTGACTGTGACACAGTTTTGTTGTAACTTCCAATTCCCTGTCTAGCAAAAAGCTTAAACTCAATCCTATATTGGATTGTAACCACAGAATGCATGCAGAGGCATTTGGTGAAGAACCGTAAGCCTTAGTTCTAAAGCCATCCATATAACAAAGGCAATGAGCATGCCTACTGAGGCTGCTAGATAAGTCAGGCAGCAATCTATTGATGCACGGCATTGCAGGGGAGGATGCATCTGTGGTGATTTTTAAGGTCACGACTGCATCGTTCTGCTATTCTGTTTATATGAATAAACAAAAACTATATATCAAGCTGTCACGTTCACTATAAAAAGCCACAACAGTTTCCTGCTGTTTCAAGAGCCCCAGCCAATGTCCCAGTTCATCTCTGAAAAAGAAAAATTACTTTGACTAGCGCGCCATCCATGTTTCAAACACAATGCTCAAGTATTGGCTCAGTTATCCCCTACTACAATCAAAAATAAAGGTTTAAAGCCATATGGGTTTCTAAAAGAAAACAGTTACTCAAAAAATAAAAGTTCCAAAAGTTGTTTTTCAGAGCAATGCCATAGAAAAAAACAAACACTTTTTCCTTAGGTTGAGGAACATTTTAATAATCTAAAGAACCCTTTTCCACTTTAAAGAACCTACTTTGCACTGGAAAGGTTGGGAATGTTAAAGATTCTTAGTGGAACCATCAATGTCAATGAAGAACCTTAATTTTTAAGAATGTAGCATTGAATAACTTTTTAATAATCTAAAGCAGTGTTTCCCAACCCTGTTCCTCAAGGCACACCAACACTACATGTTTTAGACATTCCCTTATCTGACCCATTCATTTTAGGTGGGTCTTGAATTCTTTACTAACAATGATGAGTTGAATTAGAAAAATTGTGAAACACAATTCTAAAGAACCCTTTTCCATAATAAACAACTTCTTTTTCTTTTCTTTTATTTTGGCAATTGAAATGTTCCATGAACATGAAAGGTTCCAAAATTGAAATGAACCAAAAATGCCACTACACTCTTAAAAATAAAGATTTTAAATGGGTGTTTTTAAAATGAAGCCATATAAGTACTATTTTGGGTTCACCAAAGAACCTTTCAATGACCAGGTATGAAAAGAAACATGTTTTTCTTAGCGTGAAGAACATTTCAATGGTCTTAAAAAAAGGTTTTTTTTTTGTTTTTATTCTTTAAATACCCTTATTGGGAATGAAAAATGTATATGGTTCTACATGGAACCATCAATGGCAATACAAAAAAAACGTTTTATTTTTAGGAGTGTTTAGAAGTATATAGTATGTTGAGATCTCAAATAAATCCAATTAAAATACAATTATAGTCAACTCAAGCTCAAAATTCTCCCATTTCCACTAGAAAATAACAAATGGAATGTCATTTTAGTTCGCCAACATCTTGGAAATCACATCCAATTTGCACTTGTCACTGAATGTGATGTTTAACAAGTTTAAAGTGTAACACTGAGCACCATTCCTGTGATTATTTATACAAGTCTAATAATTCCATGTTCTGAAATGTCTCAAACATAGCAATATATGGCAAACGTCAAACCACATATCTTCTATGCCAGCTGAGATGAAAGGGAATAGCTTTTCTAGGTATTATATGGACCTCCTTGGATAGTAATCCTTCGGCGATGGATAATGGAGGATAATGTTTTTAGGAGCTTATGGAGCAGATCTTGCAGCTACACTCTGGAAATAAGAACAGGAAGAGAGAACATTTAGTTTCACCAGTGAAAAGTGATATATCATGGCATTAGATTGGAGGGAAGTCTGAGCACAGTATAGCTCAAAATGCAGCCCTCCTCCTCCACCTCGCTTAACATCTAACCCCCCTTTGAGAAGAACGGAGTCAAGGATTGCATTGATAAGGTAACCTTCCTGAATCTCCACGAAGCTGAGGCTGATCACATGAGGGATTGTGGTTTGGTGATGTGTGAGGTGTGGAGTGGGGAATAAAGCATTAGCGGGAGGTGAAATAGTAAAGAGGTTTTGTGATGCAATGATATCATAGATAAACTGACACAGCAGGTCAGTTCTGCTTTGTAAAAGTGTTTAGATACTCAACACAGTGAAAACATGAGCATTAGAGCACACTGAAAATGACTCTTTTAAAGGTATCTGAGTTATTTTAGGATGATGTCATTCTTTTTGTGCACACACAATCACTCAAAGTCACTAAAATGTACAAAACGTGTCAACATAATAAAAATAAACCCTATGTACACTTTAAGAAAAGTCAGTGAAAAATGTACAGTGTTAATATTTTACATAGTTATTTTTTTACAGGTGTGAACGTGCAATTTTCGAGGCATAAAATATTTCGGTTCCAGACCTGGAATCTTTACTACCATGTTAAAAAAACAAACAAAAAAACTTCCACAGCGATACTTTTATCAATGTAATGGATCAACGATCTGAGAAAAACAAATCAATGGCAAATTTACTTGATCTGAATGGGATTAATAAGTCATTTACAGTCTTTGTTTCTAAATTTATTTATAAATCTATATTTATCTTTCTGTCTGTCCAATGCAATCAGTGTTTATCTAGTGAAAACCTTAAGAATGCTAGAGCCACACTTTACCCATGAATATTAATGAGATCCTGTTGATTATTTAAATGGCTGAGCCAACATATAGCAGAAGGAGACCATCTGATTATGTGACACGGTGGAAAGGAGGTTCATGTGATGGGCCCACACTCATTAGTCCAAAGTTAGTAAAGAATGTGTGTGATGGGGCCTTGACATGCCCAATCTGTCAGGCATAGCTTAGCCTGCCTCTGACACTTGCCTAAAATGTTTACAGAACAGATCAGTTTGCTATTCTCCTTGGAATAAATGGCTGATTAATCCAGTGATCGGCTCCAGACTCCAGCACCACGTCAGTGAATAAACGCACTCACAAGCTCAGACACACACAAACTCATCCTCAAATGCAAATAGAACCGATTCGCCGACTATTAGCTTTCACCTTAGAGAAGACATATACTCTAATTAGTTCAGTCAACAGCTTTCTTTTATTGCCTGCTGATTTTTGTTTTTCCTGTTTTTGCAAACATCCTCCAATGGTCTTTAAAGCATTACTTTATTCCAGTTTTATATCCATGCAAGAATGAAGAGTCAAGAACTCTATTTATGCACGGTATTCTGCTTTATGCTAAGCCAGTGTGCGACAGTTTCACAGATGGATTTATCTGGATCAAAACAGGGCCATCTACCAATACTTGAGCACACAGTTTTAAATGTACAAGATACTAGCAAACAGAGTCCAAAAAAGAGCATACTAAGCCTACTCAAACGAAGCAGTACATTATACAAACCACAATCCACTGCAGTCCAGTTCAGGCAAGGATCTATCTGTCTATCCGTTTTCCTGCCTATCTGTCTGTATGTTATCTATCTATCTATCTATCTATCTATCTATCTATCTATCTATCTATCTATCTATCTATCTATCTATCTATCTATCTGTCTGTCTGTCTGTCTGTCTGTCTGTCTGTCAAAAGTTAATAAGCCATCTTTCATTTCAGGGTGTAAAAATAATATAATCCTCAATGCACATCAATAACAACAATGTAGCCGACCTCTTAGTTCACACCTTTCTGAATGTATGTGAAATTTCATTCAAAGGTGAGGGGAACATGACCACTGTACAAAATGAGCAGGAATCAGAGCGTGTAGGTTATCTCAGGATGACACAGTCTGGCACCCACAGAATGGCAGAGCTCTCAGCACCAGTCCTCACTCGCTCACCTCTGGAGGAAAAACAAAAGACCTCCCGCTAATGAGCAGCACAGGTGACAGGAGAGACAGAGCGAGTCAGAAATAGAGACAGACTGCGTATGTGTACTGTCACGTATGTGTGAATGAGAGAGCGGGCAGGAAACACACACAGCCACCTGCCACTCGAAGCTGCGGTTGAAGCCGTAATGAAGCATACAAGCTGTCATGCTCTTGTAGTCTGATAAACACACTGACTGAACAGCAGTGACAGTCCCAGCTCTCCCGTGAACCCTCTCAGCCTGGGACACAGCCACAAAATAGTACTAGGGAGTGTCTTGATGTGTAAAAATTACTGTACACAATTAAAATAATAGGTAATGCTGAAGGATAGTAAGACCAGTTGCAGTTGTAAATGACAAAAAGACCCAATGAATTAAACAGTGAACATATATATATATATAATTGTTCAATGTTTAATTAATTGGGTCTTTTTGCAGACTATAACATTATGCCAGTATATATATATATATATATATATATATATATATATATATATATATATATATATATATAGTATATATAATATATATTTATAAATATTTTTTTTTAAGTTTTAAAAGTGTATAAAAAATGTGATTAATTGCAATAAATAATAATAATAACAAAAAATGTGACATCTGTGCTTTCCTGCTTTTGAGAAGCACCAACCACTACTAAAACACAAGCACAGTACAACACAAGACCATTTATTATGAAAGTCTTGAGTCAGTTACATGACAGACGAAGCTAAATATAAGTTTTTCTTTTACACTTGTATTTCTCTCATTGAACCAGGTGTACATTATCACCTCCAAATGTCTCAGATATCCGGATTTATTCCGGCAGGAGGTCTAGCAATGCTGACTCTTCTGTATGCTTCCTGGCTTTCAGTGGGTTATGCTTATGTGTGTCTAGGTGCATATGTGTGTATGGCTCCAACACGATGTGCTTTTTGGCAGAGTGAGGTGGGAAACAGCTGCCGTCTCACCTGCCGAGAGACTCTGCACTCATTCGTAAACTTGTGAAACCAAGCAGAAAAGAAAAAAAATGCATGCCCTTATGTGATGGTAAAACACATGATAGGGGAGCAAAGACAGGATATCAGAAGTTGTTCTTTAATATACACAAAATAACAGTCCAAGTGTCCAAGCACATCAGGGAGCTCCGGATTTGATTTCCACCTGACTGACACTAGTCGCATTCAACAAATATCTTCCATTATCCACCATCTCTCTTTACTGAAAGAAATGACTGCTTTTATTCACCAATGATGAATTATACTGACGGTTTTTATTTATTAACTTCCTTTTCATTAAAGCCTTAAAGACTGTTTCTAGAAATTTTTTTCAGCACTGATAAAAATAATAAATTATTATTAAACTCCAAATCAACATATTAAATTATTGCTGAAGAATTGTGACACTGAAGATGGCGGAATAATGGCTTATTCAAATTCAGCATCGCACAAATAAATTATTAAAGAAATAAATGCATTTTGCATGACATATTTCCTTTACATCTATTTATTCTGAACATATTGAGCTTCCATTTGGAATTTAATACAATGTACTTATGAATTACATGCAATTCTCCGGATGTATAATATGGAATGTACCATATGAAACAGCATTTTAAGATTTATCACAATGACTCCTTGTACAATTTTTTTTTTATTATTTTCTTTTCTTTTTTTTTTTTTAGTCAAAGCCTGTTGAGCTTGAGATGACATGTCCTAAATGCTGCATGCCGGCTGCACAATTATGAGATTTAGTAATATGGTGTCCCATGTGGATTAAAGAAAATTTAAGATATGGACGAATAGCCAGAGAGCAGAGAAAGCTTGTGTGCACATGTCAGACAGAGAGAGGAATTTTACAACCCACTTTTGAAGATTGTAATTCGACATAGTGGGATCTCTGGGAAGAATCATTCATTTCACAAGCCGTATTCTCCCTCGTTCTCCATTCCAGGTGCTGACGAATGTCCCTGGCAGTTGCTGAAGCAGATAGTGCCCTGCTTTTCTGCACGCCAGATAACTTTACCTAAAACTGGGTGCCGTGCCCAGGACATTCAGCTGCCAAAACACTGATAAGCTCTCTCGGGCGTTCAGATGAATGGGCAGGTGCATTAGACATTAGGGCACCTCAAGCTTTACGGTCAGGTCTCAGAGAGTGAACAAGCATGAGTCAAGGGAAATATACAGGGGTTAGTCATAGTATAGTCAATATTTCTTTTACCACCATCTTCTTAGACCACCTTCTTAAATTACCATCACCTTCTTAGAATTCAGACATTCAGACAACTTTTGAATAGCCTTCAGTGGAACGTTGTACCAGAAAATCAAAACATCTCCCAGTTGTTTCAGAGATGTTAAAAAAATGAATCTGCTTCTCACTCTTCTCTCCAAAATGATAGATGTTCACAGTATTGTGTCCAGCCACTATCCATGTGCACTGCAATGTCTGTGAGAACAGAAGTGGAGATTCAGTCATTGCTGGTGTTCAGCCTCTCAGAGCTGTGACTCAGCAATGCTTAATAATGTGTCTGTTCACTAAATGCATCATTACTGACAATTTAATATGTAAGCTGCCTCTACATATTATCATGAACTTATGACCTTTAGCATTTGTGAACAAAGAGGTTGAAATTGGTCTTTAATGCAAAACAGGATTTACCGAGAATTGATCTGCAGTAGAAGGTATTTCATCTTTTAAGACAACATGTAGAGCATTTAAACTCTGAAATGAGATGGAGTAAAGCAGCAAATTCCATACTGATTATTATTCTTTTTATTTCTTGATTAGATTGTGAAGCATATGCAAGAATTATATTGCTTAATATTGTTCACCCACAAGAATAAAAAGGATTATTCCTTTATTACAGTACAAAACAATTATTTTTGATGCATCCAAGTTCAAAAGAATAGCATTAATTTGAAATATTTTTTTTTTTTTTTATAAATATCTTTTAATAAATAATGTGTCCTTGCTGAATAAAAGTAGGCCTGCAAGTCTCTTAAAAAATATATATCTTTCTTATGAATGGTAGTTTATATTATAAATAGAACATTCTGCAGCATATAGTGTCAATACAGTAAATGTTGCTCATTTTACAGTGCCAGGACTGACTGACGCAGCACATGTATATGCTTCATAATAAATATCTGCTGCGTCAGTCTTTAGCTTTCAGTTCAAACACTTCACCTAATGCGCAGTTTCACTTCAGATATAGTGGCTACATGCACTTTTGGTTAATTATAGTGATGCACAACACCAATCCAGAACAGTCCCCACTCCCTCCTTTATTTCCAACAATGAGGAACATTTGTGTGGTTACATTATTATATTACAGTGCAATAAAAACCAAGTGTTAGGGTTTGGAATTTTTACAAACTAAATTTTTTTTAAGGGTACCTTAGAAGGCAGCTCACTAGGATTGAGTGCTAATAACTGGACACCTCAGCTGGCTCTAGCGTTGGCAGGTTGTCTTCCTGGAGATGAAAACATTTATTCAAAGGTGACAGGGTAGAGGTGACATTATTATCGGGGAAGGCTGCGCTAAACAGCTTTCTTGGTCTCTGAGACAATCTGCCAATCACAAAGGGATTTTTAAGGCTCATGATACAAACAAGTGCTCATGTTCTTTATGCGCTGCGGCTGGCTTTGATTATCTCATTCTATGCTTTGACCTCACAGCCCTCCGCACTCTTGCATATGACCTCCAAGACTTCATTAGACAGTAGTTGTTGATTTGTGACTTTCTGGATGCTATAAAAGCAATAAACCATGAGAGACAGTGACTTACCTCTGTTCAGGTGTGTTGTTAAGGCCCAATATGAAGCGGATTTACCTCCTTAACCACGGAAAAAGCACTGCAGCAGATGGCTTATTGCTTTTGCACAATCCAAAAAGGCACAAATCAAGAACAAGATAACCGCGATAACCAATATGACTGACACGGATGTTCAATAAACAAGCACATTAAATGTCAATATGCTCAAGAAGAAGTGTTGAAGTCATCATGAAATTAAAATAGACACCAAAAAATCAACATGAAAATTGACTCACCTTCAGACCATCTAAGATAAAAATGAATTTCTTCATCAGAACAGATTTGGAGAAATGTATCTTTACTGTGCATTATTTGCACATTGATGGATCTTATGCATATGGGTGCAATCAGAATGAGAGCCCAAAAAGATGATACAAATGTCATGATAATCCACAAATTATCCAAACGACTCCAAGTCCATAAATGAAAGTTTTGTGAACTGAAAAGCTGGGTGTTCGTTTGTAATAAACAGATTTCATAGGAAAGACCGTTTTAATCATCATAAAGACTGTTGCTTTCGGCTAAAATATGAGTCCATAATATTGCTTTCTTTAGTGAAAAATCCATCTGGCCTGAACCACGAGAGAAATATGCACAAACGAAGCACTGTTTAAATGCAAAAATAGTCATAAACAAATATGTAAATGGATTTTGCTGTGAAAGGACAACACTAGATGGAGTTTTTAACTAGAGGATGCACTATAATGGATTATGGCCTAATGCTTTGGCCAAAAGCAATATTTTGAAGTTAAAGCATCTTGTTATTTTTTTATTTTTTACAAACACACAGCTTTTTTACTTTAACTTTAGGACATTAACTGATTGACAGTTGTGATCACTTGTGGATTATTGTGGTGTTTTTATCAGCTGGACTGTCATTCTGGCACCCATTCACTGCAGAGCAAGTGATGGAATGCTAAATTTCTCCAAATCTGTTTCAATAAAGAAACAAACTCATATGCATTTTGACCTGAGAGTACATTTTCAGCAAATTTGCATTTTGGGTGAACTATCGCTTTAATATACATTTTTCCTGTGCTACTCCAAAGAAAAAAAATGGTCAATGTGTTTGTTACAATACTCAATCTTTTTATTTAAAAAAATTACAATAATTTGCCCCATCTGTGAAATTACTTGACGCCAGTTGACATTACTTAACATTAACATATAATATAATTAATCTTTTGCATATATTCGCAGTCAGTTCATATTTTGTCTCTGTGTGTGGGGGCAGTGTGTGTTGTCTGAAAGGATACAGCTCGTTGGTTGTTTGAGGGGTTCCACCGGCCGCTCTGTGTTCAGCTGTAGCCACTGGCTGCTCTTCTCTGCAGCATCTGTTCCTGTCACACACTGTAATCTTCCATGCAACACTGACCTTACTCCATCCACACCAACACTGGCCAGAGAGGAGCTGCAGTCTAGAGGGAATCTGGTAGCAAGTGCATGGAGAGTCAGATCCAAAGCTCTCCTTCCCCTGAGGTCTCCTGGAAAACCTGGCATCAGAAATCTATGTTATTTCAGCTCTTTTGTATCTCATGTTGCATACAATACTGTTCAAAAGCCTGGGATTACTGTCAATTTTTTTTCCTGAAAAGAAATTAATACTTTTATTCAGCAAGGATGCATTAAATTGATTTAAAATAACAGTAAGGACACTTCTAATGTTACAAAATATTTAATATATATATATATATATATATATATATATATATAATCCTTTAAAAATGTATCATGGTTTTCATAAAAGCCTAACAGTACTTCATATGAGAATGTTCTCTCTTTTTGGAACTTAATGAATGTAAAACAAAATATTCATAACAAATGAGTCTGGCATCAGTGCGAAAACAGCTGCTTCACATTAGATATCACTGGAGATGAAAACAAAACACTCAACAACTAAAGTATATTATAAAATGGACAGTTATACAACTGTTAACACTGTATAACAATACATCAATCCTCTTTTTTGTGATCTACAGTAAACTATAACAGCATTCAGGTTCAGAATGACATCAAGGTGAGTAAATTAAATAACAGAATGTTCAAAGTTGAAAGATTATTGTTCTAGGGTTTTTTTTTGCAGGTGCACAGATTGTATTTTAATGTATAAATCAACCATTACAAAGTCCTTGAAAAAATAACAGACTACAGTTTTCACCAAATGATCCCTGAAAATCACAATGTTTGGTGTAGATACTGAATATAGTGGTACATATTTTATTTCCATGAATAAATATAAAAATATAGATGCACGCAGGGGATGGTAAATATACCTAGCACAAAGTCAGCATGAGGCTTTGAAGAACAAGCACTCAACCTTCAAACCCATCCTCCCTCCAGAAACTTCAAAATAATCAATCCACATAAAAAAATTATTATGAGGTGAACAATGTACGTGTTATGAACCTCCTGTATATTTTCAGCAGAGACTCGTGCAGAACACTGATGAGCAGAAAGTGAACTGTTTGTTGCTCATGTCATGTCAGGAGAAAGCTATCTGTAATGACTTCTGACATTTCTGCCAAAACAGCCTTTTTTTTGTTGTTGTTGTTCGTTTTTTTTTTTGTTTACAGCTAACAGTCTGGAATATATATGGAAAACTCTGTCTTTGTTTTTTGTTTTGCTTTCTTTTTTTCCTCCTTTTATATTTTGCATTCGGTATAGTGTAAATAGTCATCTGCATACAGTATCTTAAGACAATAATAGTTCTGATATTCTGTCTTCTGCGGAACACAAAAGTAGGTATGTTGACAAATGACTCAGTATTTTCTAAATACAATAAAATGTCACATTACCTCCACAGTAGAAAAAAAAGCCATATAAAGGTCTACATCACATCCCTAAAAAAAATAAAAATACAAATAAATAAATAGATATCCATGCCAATTATCCCTTTAAAGCAGCTAATTGATTACATATAATTGGATTCATATGGTGCTCATGTGGATGATGCAGGCTCAAGTCCAGCCTGTGTCCAGATTGCCATGTTAAAACTAGCTTTAAAATTGCTTGGTTATAACTTTTGGTAGTAACTTCAAAATAATTAAGCCACAGTCAAGTCACTCTTAAATAAGCTATGAACTAAATCACATCACAGGAAATAGGAAGTTTCCGATGGCACGTGAAGACAGCAGAGGAGCGCTTGCTCAGCACAGTGGAGTGCATTGTTTTGTTAACTTTGTGGTTTATTATTATGAGTCTTATGGGACAGAGTAACATATGTCCCTCTCACAATATGTTGCTGTACACATCTATCGCTTTTGCCGCTCTGAAATATTCACACAATCATGCACCATGTATCAGAAGATCTGCGCTCTGGTGTGGTTAGCGCCCACACTGACTGATCTATATTAAACTGAACCAAGCTCTTGCCCAATTCTTCCAACAGAGCCAGAAACTGCTAAATGGAACGATCACACTAGTCAAATGAACTAGGCTTTGGGGGTTAAACGCACTCCGTCACAGTTAAGATTGCCTAGTGTGAGCACACCCCTAATTATTCTCCCGCATCCCGCACACACAAGTCTCTACCCGCCTATCAAGTGTTGTCCCGCGCCGCACTCTGCTGCTTTGGGTCCCATGATCGTGCAGGTCTCTACTCAGAAGATGCCTGTTATATCAAGTCAAATGTTATGATCGAGGTTCTGGACCGTGAGCATAACTTGTTTTTCTATAACAAACTATAAAATATTTTCTATAAAAACGTTAATGTCCTGGCATTGACAAATAGCTTGTTTTACATTTAATCTAATTACATTAATGTTATAAGTTAAGATTTACAATAAATTTTAACTGCTGCCTACTATGTAAAAGGAATACTGCTGTAAAGAAGCACCTTATTTGTTTAATGTGTTTGCAAACCAAATGTGACCCTGGACCACAACCAGTCTTAAGTGTCAATTGCATAAATAAGCTTATGATTTATTAGGATCGGACAATATTTGGCCGAGATACAACTATTTAAAAATCTGGAATCTGAGGGTGCAAAACATTCTAAATTCTGGGAAAATCACCTTTGAATTTGTCCAAATGAATTCTCAGCAATGCATATTACAAATAAAAAATTTAGTTTTGATATATATACAGTAGGAAAGGTACAAAATATCTTCATGGAACAAGATCTTTACTTAGTATCCTAATGATTTTTGCCATAAAAGAAAAATGTATAATTTTGACCAATACAATGTATTTTTGGCTATTGCTAAAAGTATACCCCAGTGACTTAAGACTGGTTTTGTTGTCCAGGGTTAAAAATATTATTGCACTTTTGTTCACATATTAGTACTTTTTTATACAGTATACACTACTTTTGAATGCATTATTAGTTTTGTGCATAACAATGCAATTAATTACAATTAAATATATATATATATATATACACACACACACACACGCACACACACACAGCATATATACTGAAAATACTCACCTGTATTTACATGTATATATGTTCATATAATTTAAATATTAATTATATACTTAAGATATTTAATATACATGTAAACTTTTTCTTAAATATACATGTGTGTGTATTTATATGTACATAATAAATATACACAGTCCACACACATATATTATATAAACAAAAACTTTTGTTTTGGATGAGATTAATCATTTGGCAGGACTAATATTTTTTTAAAGGAACAGACAATAATTTATATACTGTACCTGAATAAATAAATGAACAAAAATGTAAAAACAAGAAAAAAAAAATGTAAAAAAGTGAACAACTTATTCACTTTAAAATAAAGACCTTAAATATAGTGCATGCTTAAATTGGCAAATCGTTGGATTTTGATAGATTTTTTTTTTTATATGATCCACTGTATCTTTAAAGGAAACATGCATACTGTGCATGTGAACGGTAGTTAACCCAGCTTTCCACGGACATCAAGACGGTTGGTGGAAGCTCCGCCAAGACCAAGCTTTTTCAGCTGCTATCGGGCCTGTGAAAATCGAAATGGCAGGGCTAGTTGACACTCTGCACCAAGGCCGCGTGTTGGGCATGTGAGTGAGAGGAGAAGCTGCAATGCAGACACACTCTGTTTGTTTTTAGGATTAATGTCCTGTCTCGGCAGGACTCATGTTTGCACAGCCAGCGAATGAGTGAGGGAGTGAGAGAAAGAGAGAAAGAGGGCATGCGGTACAAAGGAAGCTACAGTCCATGTGCCTTCCATAAAATACTCTCACCTGCGCTCAGTTGAGAGGAAAATCCTCTAGAGTATTCCAGGTGTCTGAGGCAGAGGTCTGACACAGGCAAGGATGAGGACAAACTCGAGCTGCATGGCAATGATGCTGATATGAGTATCACACACTGTCTGGAATGGGAATAGAGAGAACGGAGCTGGCTGAGGACGATGCGTGGATGGACCTGCATATGTGAATATGGGGTTGGCAGGCTGGTTTGCAGGACTCTGAAGCTCAAATAATGGGGTCAAGAGCTCGCCGGGTATTGAGGTTACGGGTTAGAGCAGCCTTGCTGTCTGGACTCTCATTTTAGCACATGTATTAGGACAGAAATTACACAATCTGCATCAGTTACATTGGTTTGTTCAGAGCTGGTATAATGATCTGATGACGTTATTAAATGGGAAAAGCTCTTCCCCAAGAATTTGAAGCTTGGTTAACAGACACACACAAACACACAAAGTCCTCCAGAGCAAGATGAAGAAAAAAAATGTCACATTAATATAAGACAAATACAAATGAATAAAGGGATATCTGGGTGCAGGTAACAGAGAAATAGTGCACCTTTTTAATAACAAGTGGTCATAAAAATAAATGTGGTACTATATTATAAGTCATATTCAAAGACATACAGTATAATGAAATGAAGTCATTCAGAAAAAGGATATAACATTTTATGGTTCTTTTAGTTAAGTTTAACAGTCTCAGTCCTTCTGTAATTTCATTATATTCAAAAGGCAGTCATAAAAATGTGACTATGTCCACCACATAAGAACACAAAAGTCATACAGGTTTGAAACCACATTAGGGAGTAAATAATCACTATTTAAATTTTGGGTAAACTATTGATTTACAGGATAAGTTTGCTCATTTTCAACCAGCTTATGCATTTATTTACTGACCCTAATGTTTCAAATACATTTGACGTCTTCTGTGTAAAAGAAAAAGATAAAAAAGATAAAGCTGTTAAAGAGCACAACAATTATAATTTGGCATAAAAACAATGCATAAGACTTGTATGCTACTACTATTTTAAATGACTTCCTTTTCAGTTTTAATTTCATTGCGTGACTTCAAACGACTTCGAATAGAGTGCAAAAGCTGTATGAACCACTGATGGTATTTTTATGGAGAGTCCTTCGTCTTAATAATATAAACATATGTTGAACTTTGGAGATGGGATCCTGGTTTTCTTGTGTGCCTATCAGGCTCCCCAACTACTGTAGATTAACCAGAAAGATGTTCTTGTCGTCAATAACCTTCAACAGTTAATTCTGCTGGAATAGCAGATCTATGCTGATGCACAAGCAAAACCAGCATAAACCTGCTTGGACCATCATTGAAACTCATTTTCAGCAAGGTATGTTTTAATACACACCATGAATAATTTGAAAAGTGAGCAGAGACACGTACCTCCCTCATGGAAATGTTGCATTTGGTTTCTCGCCTTCCAATTCCATCTTCAAAACAATGCTGCGGATATTCATAAAATTAAACCTGAAGGTCCTTGCCGCACACTCTCAACTCCCTGCATCTGCCGGTGACAATATGTGAGAACTACAAGCCATGAAATGAAATAATAAAGGCATGTGGCCTTCAAGACAGGCTTGTTAAGAGCACATTTCACAAATTTGCACAGGTACTTGCACATTATTTCTGTCCAAACCCATCCGAAATGCTTGCTAACCTATTTTTGATCATATCGAGAGGAACATGCATTATGTGTGACAGTGCATTGCTTTTACAGAGCCGGCATCTTCATTTGCTTTGCCACATCTTAATGTTTGTTTCTAAGCTACAAAATACAGTCCTCAAATAACACGGGACCAACACAAAAAATCAAGGTCATTTCTTCCGCTTCTTGAGCCTGCTGTCTGTAACCAGTTAAAGGCACGCAAACTATCACATTAAAGAGTTTGTGTGCTCTGTGCATCTTTAAAAAGGTGAGGCATTAATAATAAATAAGTTGGAATTCAGGCTTTATCGGCACACGTCGTCCTTGACTAGCGCTTCTGATTGTAATCATTCACCTGCCCTTCACTGAAACTTCAGAAAAATCACCCATGACATAATAGATGCGGTGCTTAAGGGTACTGCTTGTAAATGGATCAAAAGAGGGGAGTAGCAACCATTTTAACTTTTGGGGCCATGTCACCCCCTCCCATTTTGGGATAGAATCGTTATATAAAAAAAAAATTAAAAAAACACCCTGTTACGTAAAAGTTTCTCATCAAACCAAAGCCTTTGTAGGGAAAAAAAAAGAAGAAAAAAAGCACTACTTCATTTTAGTTAATTATAATTTATATAACTATACATGCAGTATATAAATTAGGGCATTGTATATAAATATAATTTATTTTAATAATCGATTATAGGCCTATTGGATTACCAATTAATTAATAATCGAGCTTAAAACTAAGGGGAGTGCAAGAAGAATTTTTATTATTAAAATGTTTCATATGGAATTGTAATATTCAATATAAATTTCTTTAAAAAATTGAATTAATATAATAAATGAACACTAAATTACTCATCTAACTTATTTAAAAATGCCCAATAATTTACAAAATAAATTAAAAATAGGACAAATTACTTAGGACTACTGCATGAGTTATATTCATCACACAGGTTGATAAGGGTTAACATTTGTTCCTCCTGTTTCAGATCGGTCCTACATTCCTGAATGAAAACACTGACAGGAGTGTGAGAACATAAAGCTGCAATAGGAATGAATGATGCTGAGTTCACATAATACTTACAGTTCAATTCATCTTACCTCTCTCCCTCATCATATCGGCTCCTCAGAGACAGAATTCATGCTTGATAGATACTTCTTTAAAGAAGATGCCTCAAAGCCCAGTCTGAGGGGTTTCACCAAAATCAAATGGACTTGATGTTGGTAGTAATTTCACAGCATTTAATGAATTAGACTAGAGAGAGAGACGTGACATGCAGCCAAGCATGGTGACCCATACTCAGAATCTGTGCTCTGCATTTAACCCATCCAAAGTGCACGCACACAGCAGTGAACACATACCCGGAGTAGTGGGCAGCCATTTATGCTGCAGCACCCGGGGAGCAGTTGGGGTTCAGTGCCTTGCTCAAGGACACTTCAGTCATGGTATTGCCAGCTCGGGACTCGAACCCACAACCTTAGGGTTTGGAGACAAACTCCCTAACTCAACTTCCCACTGGGTACATAACACAATGTACAAAAACTTCACTGTGGTGAGCCAGAATGCAATTTATTTTTAGTCCAACTATCGAACGTATCAGAAATAACTTCAGGAATGTCAAACATGTCCTGTGGAG
Source organism: Carassius gibelio (assembly GCF_023724105.1). Classification (NCBI taxonomy): domain Eukaryota; kingdom Metazoa; phylum Chordata; class Actinopteri; order Cypriniformes; family Cyprinidae; genus Carassius; species Carassius gibelio. Next base: position 23,463,289 of record NC_068412.1, read on the forward strand.
TAAGTATATGTTGCAGTTTTCAGCGAGAGAATGCTACTATTCTGTGATTGCAGTCACTTTTCGGAGCATTTCTTAGTGTGTCTGATTAAATTTAAGATCTCTTAGGATGTGTGACATGACTTTGCCCTCGCTTTTCACCTCGCTCCATCTCCTCTTGCTTGCTCTCTCTCTCTCTCTCTCTCTCTCTCTCGGTTCCTCGCTGTTTTCGGATAAAGCAGGGGCTGGTAACGCTCGTGAAATGCTCTACTTCCCCCTGACACTTTTAGAAATGGCAGCGAGAATTCATAAATATTCATGTTCCACCACAGCTCCATTGTGCTGCACATCTACGGGGCTGAAAGAGAGAGAGAGTGAGCTTTTTTTTAGTGGCCTTTCTGCTCAGATAATGTTGAGTTTTAAAGAGAGGCATTTTGGAGACTGGCTACATAGGCACCTCTTATGAAGAATGACAGGACAGAGAAGGAGAGAGTCCGGGAGGAGAGGACAGAGAAAAGGCAGATGTGAGTCAACTGGGCGAATGAGCAAGCAGACCGAAGTGAATCGCTTAAGAAAGAGGAACGCTTCTTCAGTTATAATTGGAGATGCTCATGCAGTGCCCTTTGTCAGCAAAACTCTGCTGCTTTGATTGTAAATGAGTTTCTACTTAAAGGGATAATTCACCTAATAATGAAAATTCTGTCATTTATTCATTACTACCCTCCTATTGTTCCAAACCTCTATTACTTTCTTCTAAAGTGCACAAAAGATGATATTTTAAAAAAGTTTGAGTCCAAACAACATTACTTTCATTGTATAAAATAATAATAATAATAATAAAAACTAATTCAGACATACAAAAAAAAAATAAAAAAAAAAATAACAATTTGTGGAAGTAAATTATGGCAATTTTCTTTTTGGGGTAAACTATCACTTCAAGCAATATCCTACTAATAAAATACATCCAAATAACAGTTACAACCAGACTAGGTTGATTGGTTTTAGCTGGTCTTATGGTAATAGCTCGTTTGTAAGCTGGTTTTAAAGGGAGTTTAGACCACTTATTTTGCTTTTCAGGCTGGTCTTAGCTGTTCAGGCTGGGAGACCAACCAGATAAAACCAGTTCAGTCAGGCTGGGAGACCAGCTAAAACCAGCTACTTCCACTTTAAACCAGCCAAGGCCGCTAAATTATAAAATGTAAATCTAGTTAGGTTTATTATTGACTGAAAAGTCTGAACTAATAAGTACTCAACTCTTTTCAACAAGCTGCATGGTTTGAGCTTGTTTAATTCAATTCAATTAACGATTGTTCAAAATCTTGAAAAAAAAAAAAAAAAAACACTTACACACACCAAAAATTACTTGTTACATTCTAAATGTCCTTTCCAGTTTACATTAACAAAAAAGCAAAGAGAAATCTGAAGTCATCTTTCTAAATCCATTTCACCCATCTTCAGTGATTCAGAATGTTTCTCTAAATTGGCAATATCTTGTTCAGGGAGCAAATTTCCTCTTATTTACTGAACCACATCTATTATAAAAAATCTGCTTGTTTTCAACCACCAGGACATGAATAAAATACATTGTTCCCTCATTAATGTTTCATGAATCACAAAATACTAGTGTTTATAAATGTGATGGAATAAAATGACAAACGTGCAGGAGCAAAAGAAGCACAATTCAGAAAGAAAAATAAGGGACATTACTTTATAATGCTCAAACTTGCGGTCTAGAATCAGAATCGTGCAAATAATAATAATAATAATAAGACCAGCAAATAATCAATAAGATGGGTAGATGAACTTCAATGAATTGGGTCTTGCTGAACAGAAAATGTGTTTTAAATTCCAACTCAATTCATGAAACTGAATTTAGAATGAATTAGAATTTAATTTAGAAACATGAACTAATTTATATACATATTAAAAAAAAAACAAAAAAAAAAACAAGTAGAACAAAATTTAGAATGGGAGAAAGATTGCAAAGGTTTTAAAATTCAACTGATTTTAAATTCCAACTAAGAGCTGAAAGAGAATGATAGATAAAATGACAACGATAGATAGGTGCGAAAATGTTTTTGGCTTCCTTCCTGTATTTTTTGCATGTCACACTTGAATGATACAGATCAAACACGTTTTTATATTACACAAAGATGAACAGAGTAAATACAAAACACCGTTTTGAAATAAAGATTTCATTTAAGAAAAAAATAAATAAATAAAATGAATAACTGTCCAAATCTGCCTGGCCCTACGTGAAAAAGTAATTGCCCCCTGAATCGAATAACTGATTGTGGCACCCCTTTGCAACAACAACTGCAATCAAATGTTTGCAATAACTGGCAATGGTTCTTTCACATCATGGTGGAGGAATTTTGTCCCACTCTTCTTAGCAGAATTGTTTTAATTCAGCCACATTGGAGGGTTTGAGCATGAATGGACCATTTAAGGTCATGCCACAGCATCTCAATCGGATTTAACTCCGGACTTTGACTTGGCAACTCCTAATCCTAAATTTTGTTTTTCTTGAGCAATTCAGAGGTGGACTTGCTGGTGGGATTTTGGGATCATGGTCCTGTTGCATAACCCAAGTGCGCTAGAGCTTGAGCTCACAAACTGATGGCCAGACGTTCTCCTTAGGATTTACTAACAGAGTGCAGAATTGGCTCCATCAAGCCATCCATGTTTGACTGTTGGTATCATGTTCTTTTTATGAAATGCGGTGTTGGTTTTATGCCAGATTTAACGGGACACACACCTTCCAAAATGTCAAACTTTTGTCACATCAGTCCACAGAATATTTTCCCAAAAGTCTTGGGGATTATCAAGATATTTTTTGGCAAATGTGAGACGAGCCTTTGTGTTCTTTGTGGTCAGCAGTAGCTTTTGCCCTGGAACTCCAAACCGATCTCACGGCAATTTGTACATTTTTCATGGATGCCGTTTTTGCCCAGTCTCTTTCTTATTGTTGAACCATGAACACTGCCCTTAATTGAAGGTCCTGCAGTTCTTTCTTCTGGGTTCTTTTATTACCTTCTGGATGAGTCGTCGTCGTTGTGCTCTTTCAGTAATTTTGGTAGGCCGGCCACTCCTGGAAAGATTCACCACTGTTCCAAGTTTTCTCCATTTGTGGATAATGGCCGTGGTTCACTGGAGTCCCAAAACCTTAGAAATGGCTTTATAACCCTTTCCAGACTGATACATGTCAACTATTTTGGTTCTCGTCTGTTCTTGAATTTCTTTAGATCGGAGCATGATGTGTTGCTCTTTAAGCTTGCTACACTTCGTCAGACAGGTTCTATTTACGTGATTACTTGATTCAACAAGTCTAGCGGTAATCAGGTCTGACTGTGTAGATAGATATATATATAGATAGATAGATAGATAGATAGATAGATAGATAGATAGATATATATATAGATAGATAGATAGATAGATAGATAGATAGATAGATAGATAGATAGATAGATAGATAGATAGATAGATAGATAGATAGATAGATAGATAGATAGATAGATAGATAGATAGATAGATAGATAGATAGATGAAAGGTTTGAGGTTTCAAATTCAACTCATTTCCAATTTCAACTCATGAACTAAATGAGAATCTTCTAGAATATTGAATTGTTGGCATAACCCAGTAGAAGCAAGGCAAATTCATCTGATTTTAAGATTTGAATATGTAAATATAAACTATAAAGCAGTAGCAATAACACATATGATGAGATAATGAATGTGGTGCAGGTCTGTGGTCAGCTGTAGCTGTGAGTCTTTGCTCTGCTGAAAGAGGAATCTCATTCGTCCCTGTCTGGAGTTCTGGTTCAGTACTGATTTTCTATTGATCTTCTGCCTCTCTCAGAGCTCACAAGACACTACGATAAGTCTCGCTGGACCCCCCAACTATCCGTCTGTTTTTAGGGCCCTGCTTTTCGCCCAGGGGACTGAATGAGTGTTAAATAATTCCTGAGCGGTCATTGATACGGGATCTGTCGATTGTAGATCTCTCCTCTCCCCTTCATTTGGGACACTGATTCAATCCAGGTGTAAATCTGTCTCGCTAAATAATTTGTATTGCTCCTCTGTCTTTGGGACATTCTCATTTTCTTTTCATCAGATCAGAGACCTGCCAAAGCTCAAAAGCTATAACAGTAGGTGACTTGGCGTTAAAGAGGTCGACGTTGCTAAAAAGAACATTATTTTGTTTATTTGGTGTAATGCAACGTGTTTATGTGGTTTAAGGTTAAAAAAAAACACATTAACATGATGTTTCCAGTGGGGACATAATTACTGATTTTAATGGCTTATATTGTCTTTTTATGGGTTGCGTTGTGTATCACACTGTGTTAACATTAAACCATGTCTGCATTTGTGATCGGAGAAACAACAAACAACACGCCTACTCTACACTGCTCAAAACTCCTGTTTGAATCATCATTGGCAAATTATTTAAATATAAAAACCTTACTTACAGGCTTTGAGTCAGAAGTGACTGTCCTTGCAAAGTTGGAATTGCCCCACTTTAAGGAAACTTTTGTGGCACAGACGCTACTGTGTAGGCTACTGGTTCAGACCTCATTCAACAGTCCTCATTCAAACAAACATTCAACAGGATTGTTCAAAGAGGAATGTCACACAAAGGTACGTCAGCCCTGAGTCTAAAACCATCTGCATAATGAGATCCTACAGACATCACAGCGATTATTCCAGAATAACATTTGTTTAAAGGAATCGGTTTCAGCCCAAAATGGCAATTCTGTCATTGTTTACCTGCCCTCATTTTGTTCCAATATAAGAATAGAACAACTTTAAACACTGCTACACAGTTCTTGCCATGCATTAGAAGTTTAATCTTTCTCCCAAGAATGAAAATAGACTCCCAGGCCATCCAAGATTAGTTTGTTTCATCAAAAGAGATGTGGAGAAATTTCACATTACCACCAATGGATCCTCAGCAGTGAATGGGTGCCGTCAGAATGAGAGTCCAAACAGCTGATAAAAACAATAAAATAATCCACAAATAATCTACATTCCTCCAGTCCACAGAGAAATAAGCTGTATGCTTATAAGACACAAATCCATTATTAGCTTTAACTTTCGCTGTAGCTTCTGGACAAAATGTAAGTCCATAATAGCACTTCAATACCCTGTTTTACATATCAACATATTGATTTAGAACAGTTTTGAAGGTTTTGTTTTGTTTTTGTTTTGTTTTGTCAGATGTCTGTACTCTCATTCTGACGGCACCCATTCACTGCAGAGGATCCATTGATGAGCAAGTGATGTAATGCTACATACTGTATAAAACATTCCTTTTTTGGGTGAACTGTTCCTTAAAAAGGACAAAAGAGAACTATAAAATGTTCTTGTATAGAGCCCAGTCAAAACCACTTAATGTTATTACATTTAATCAATTAATTTAACCTCATTTAACAAGATATTACAGAGATAAAGTGTGTAATATGCATGTGATCTAAACATGACAGCTTCTATAAAGAGACATTATGCAGTCTTCATCATACATTATCTTAAATATAATAACATCTTCAATACTATTATTAATTTCTTTATGTGTAAAATTACTGGGTGCACATTTAATACTTAGATTCCCATGCTTTTCTAGGACTTTGGTACAGTTTACATAATTTCCATGCCACTGTTCCCTTGGGAATAGAAGTGAAGGTAATATAACACATTTAAATGATACACTCTGCAATTAAATCAAAAACAGCTCTCAGTGAATACATTATTAGGTCTTCAAGTGGTGCGGATAATGATACCTCAGTCTGGCTAACTCATTACTAACCATTTGAAGGCAATAACACAGATCCAGAAAAAATACATTACAGGCTGGCTGTATTGATCAAACACAGCAGACATTAAGGCAGTTTAAGTACAGTATACCAAGATTATTAATCGTGAAAACTGGTATAGAGACCTATAAATAAATTATCGGACATTGTTTGCTAATATAATATAATATAATATATTATATTATAATATAATATAATATAATATAATATAATATAATATAATATAATATAATATAATATAATATAATATAATATAATATATGTAAACAATAAGTAAATAACCATAAACTCCACTTTGCATTTGTTCTTGTGTTATTTCTCTCCTTTAAGGTTTCGTATAGCTGTCTACACATGACATATGCTGTCTCACTTTACGAAAAGGCCCTCAACGGACACAGAAAACACACATCTAATGAAGTGAAATCTCAGAGGAGCTCAAGGCAATGGACTGTAGGAAAATGATCATGATCCATGTTCCTGGAGAGCGTTGCCTGAGATGCAACACATTACGTGAACGGTAAGAGCGATCGTATGGAGACATCACGATATTGATTACTGACATTTACAGGAGCTCATGGGGCTTTAGACATTAAATTAGTTTCAATAGAGGTGGGAAAAGAATAGAAATTGAACCGAAGGTTACATTATTCAGGCCTATTTCATTTTAGGATTCAGCTGGTTACCTTGGGCAAACCACTTTTTAAAGGATGTGTTGTGAATTATAATTGTATTGTATTTGTTTGGTTTAATTCTGTCATAATTCACTCACCCACATTGTTCCAAACCTAAATGCCGAATCTTCACAAACTTGTAGAATGGCTTAAACATAAAACTATCAAATTGTAATTGCTTCAGAATGCCTTCTTTTTGTGTTACAAAGAACGAAACAACAATTTTAAGATGAACAGTCCCTATAAGTTGTATTGAATTATCTGGACGGCAGACTTTGTTTGGTTCGATCGATGGATGTTATTTTGAGAATCGTGCAGTTGGCACTGTTACCAAACTAGCCGAGTGATTAACAAATGAATTGGTTACATTTGCACACCATCTTGCCTATGAAATAATGCTGCGTGGCTCCTTCCACCCTTCTGTTCCCATCATGCATCAGTTTTCCTTTTTGAGATGCACCGCAGACCTGCTGTTCTGAGAAATATGCCAACGTAAAAATGATCAAGCACAGCTAAGAGCATCTCAGTATCTAGTGCATCCATTATCACTGACCTTGACCTTTCAGTGCCGTGTTCTCGCAGTCAGAATTCACTCTAGGTGCATGTTAACCGCATGGTAATCGAGAGCAATAAAGACTAGGGGTCACACTGAGTTTGCATGAGGTTCTCCAAACTCCACGAGTTTAATACATCACTCTCTAACGGTTTCCCTCCACGTGCTAGTGCTTCTGCACAGCACGAACTCCTAAAGCTGCTACTATGGAATATATTATAGAAGCTGTCACAGAAAGACTGTGATAAATGATTGCGCTGCACTAATAAACTGAGTCTGTCTTTTTTAGAACGTCTCCACCTGCTCCGATGCTCCACACCTCCTCTTTTTTTCACCTACAGGATTACACAACAGACCTAAACCGGTGACATCCCCATCCATCCATTTAATGGTATGTGTGTTTTTTAAATAGTTTTTCAATCGGAGTTCACTGTACTCTATGACTGGGCCCTGAAGGAACCAAAAAATATACAGGTGTTGTATGCCTGATTATAATCGTAAAACTAGTATAATAATAAAAATTGTTTTTTTTTTAGGTTAGGCTGCCTGAATGGCACAAATGCTGTACAAGAAGACAAACTGCATGAAATTAAACAATAGCCTGAAATTACTCTATATAGTGTTGTAGACGTTCCACAGAATGCAAAAGAAAATAAGCTAATTTCCTATACTATTGAATGAAGTATTATATTTACATGTAATTTATTATTCCTTTAATTACTTAACTGTCTGCCTCACACTATTTTTAACACAATTAACACTTGCAGATTAGTGAGGATATTGAGAAACATGAATAATTTGTTAGGGCTAAGGCTTGATATTTAAAATAAAAATAATAATAATAATGTTATTCAATAGGTGTAATAGCCATAATGTGCACTGAAGCTAAGGTAAAAAATAAAAATAAAGCTAAATCAAGAGGCATTTTAGGAAAATAAAATAAAATAAAATAAAATAAAATAAAATAAATTTCTTTCTGTGAGGCATATATGTCAATAAAGGCAGCATTATACTTTATGGTGATAGAAACACAACTTTGCAAACTGAGATATTTATTTCTCTCCTCCCTCTTTTTTTTTTTGGATAAGCTGGAGAACAGTCATATGCATATTTGCAACAACAACAACTCAACAACAAAATATTAATGTGCTTTTAAGCCAAAAAAATAAGTGATGTTTTAATGAGGAGGCTCAGCATAATTGCACATCACATCCCTCTAAACAAAGATGCTCATAAAAGTCCTTATAATGCAATTAGCAGGTTAAAAGCATCTGCGAGGATGGCCATAATGCTTACAGATGCAGGCATATCCTGAACGTGAATAGAAATAATCATCTTTTCAACAGACATCTGCATACACGCACCCTGAGAATATGAATAAACATGTCAAGTTTGAAAGAGATGTCCTTAAAATGACTGCATCCTTGTGACAAAAAAATAAAATAAAATTGTTTGTCAGCAAATTGATTCTATATTCCACAGACAAGTCAATTGTTTTTTGTGGGCGTGAATGAATTTCCCTTCAAAGATGCACAAACCTGCTTTCAAATTCAATAATTTATGTTTAATTCTGCGAATTCAGTCATTAAGATTCAGTCGCTATTGAAAATCCTTTTAATTTAGCCCTACTTGACAGTCAGGAGGTGACAAGAAATCTGCAAGTTATGTCAAGCCTCCGTCTACATGTAATGAAAATTTTAATTTGCAAAGCTACTTCCCTTCATGCACCGTTAAGTGCTTTATCCATGAGCCTAATCTCTTTGCGAGAATCACTGATGTCGCTGAAATCTGACATTTCCTGAATCACAAAGAGCACGGAATATCCAGTTAATATCCCCAGAGCTTTAACAAGAATACTAAAGAAATGTTTAAAAAAAAAAAAAAAAAACGTAACTGTTCGAGCTCATTAGAGGGAACATTAAGTTATGAAGTATATTTCTGGTCTATAACTGAAATGATCAGTGTGTCTGCGTGAGACTGTCTGCGTGTGAGCTTCTTGGGTTTTTTGCATTTTGATGAGCTCATTTTCATCAACCAGTGATTCATTTATCAAACAATCTATTATGTTCTATTAGTGAATACCTTGGGAAATTAGTCATTAATTTGGAGTAAATTTTGATTTGAACTCAACTTGCACGTCAAAAGGGGGTATTCTTCTGTCCTGATTCCATTGAAGCAAACATAAATTCGAATTGGAAGACTGTTATGCTGCTGGCGTTTCCTGTGTCACACCAGGAAATAATGTGCATTCGCAGCGCATGATGTTCCACAGCCCAGAATTCCCATTAAAGCTTCATCTTTATTTTACATGTTATGTCTCAGGTGTCCGTGAAGGTATCAGTCAGAAGCTCCTGCAGTCAGGATGAAGTATTATGGGTGGTAATTGGTGTACTGACCCTGGGATTCACAGCAGGAGGTCACTCACAGCATATGCTCTGTCTGCCTCTGTGTTTCCTGTAACACGGTTCTGCTTAAGGTAAAGTGTGTGTGTGTGTGTGTGTGTGTGTGTGTATATATATATATATATATATATATATATATATATATATATATATATATATATATATATATATATATATATATATATATATATATATATATGTATATGTATATATATATATATGTATATATATATATATATATATATATGTATATATATATATATATATATATATATATATATATATATATATATATATATATATATATATAATAATAAGATGATAACTTTACAAATTAGACTTGTAGTTCACCCAAAAATGTAACTGAAATTCAACTGAAAATTTACTCAAACTCACATATTGGTTAAGAAATAAAGTCCTCACATTCTTAATTTGGAGAGACATATTTGGAGAAATGTAGCATTACTTGAATTGCTCGTCTGCAGTGAATGGGTGCCGTCAGAAGGAGATGTTTAATTTATTACATAAAACATTACAATAATCCAAATGAATCCAGTATATTAATTAACATATTGTGAAGTGAAAAGCTGCATGTTACAGAGAAACAAATCCACCATTAAGGCATTTTTACTTTGAACCACTTGTTCTGGACAAAATATGAGTCCATAAAAATGTTTCTTAAAAATCCATCCACTTTGTCCTCTTACATTAAATTCCACAGACATATTTGTTTGGATCTGTTTTGGACTGTTTTTGCTTGTAAAAGGTGCTTTGATCTGTGCATATTTCTCTCCTGATTCAGAAAAAGGAAAAGTGACAGAGGAATGGATTGAAGTTAAACATTTATTAATTATAAAATGAGTTTGGTACAAACAAGCAGCTTTTCATTTCACAAGACGTTAACAGATAGACTGGAGCAGTGTGGATTACTTGTGGATTATTGTGATGTTTTTATCAGCTGTTTGGACTTTCATTTTGACGGCACCCATTCACTGCAGAGGATCAATTGGTGAGCAAGTGTTGTAATATTACATTTTACAAAATCTGTTTTGTTGAAGAAACAAACTCATCTACATTTTGCATGGCTCGAAGGCAAGTAAATGTTCAGCAAATTTTCATCTTTGGTTGAAGTGTTCCTTTAATGCACTTTTTTAAAATAAATAAATAATAGAAAGAAAGAAAAAAAAGGGGGAGTGACAAACTGAAAAATAAAAAATAAATCAGTATTATTTTTTATTTAATATATAAAATAATAATAAAATCCTGTAGTATGTCACTAAATCTCTTCATCTTAACAATAAGATGCAACAGTTTTGTCATTAAAATTCTTCCATTTTACATTTATCTGCAGGGTATAGAGATCTTTGCATAGAAAACAGAGAAAGTTTGCATAAAAGATACAGTGCTGCTTCAGCTTCCAAAAATATAAAAAGAAGAAAGGGGAAAAAAATGCTGGAAAGCCTGTAGTGTTGAAGAAATGGTGAAGTGCATGACAACAAAGCTTGTGAGTTTCACACAAAAGTGAGTTTCCATTCTTTACTGGCATATGGCTGCAAAAACAACTTTGTAATGTAATGCACAGGTTCAATGCAATCCACTTTCTCTTTTTATCTCTACAGGAAACCGTTTTCTTCACAGAGAATTAATCTTGTTTTAAAATAACCAAGCGTACAATGTAAACAAAGGTATGCATCTTTGAAAAACTAAATTATCCCTCATACATCTTTGGATTTGATTTCCAATGAAACTTCCCGTCGCGATACACAGGAGTGCGGCGGGAGTTTATAATGTGTGGAACTAATATCGGAGAAAAAAGGATGAACTGAATTGCTAGTAAAATGACGAATACTTTCCTGATGATGACGAACAAATCTTGTTAACGAGAGGTGCCAGTTCATGAAGAAAAAAAGACAAACATCACATTAAGCTGCTCAAATTGGAAATTCAACGAAGATAACACTAGCCCTCCAGACCCCCAGTCGCGTATCTGTTTACTAGTTTTGATTTATAATCCATGGCCGTTATACTGCTGCTAATTACATGCATCAAACATACTAACCGCAGCGAATGAGATGCAATGAAAGAGTTTTTAATTATTCATATTTTAGAGTGGGGGATGGTTTGACTCTTGATCTTAAACTTGGAATGCAGTCCAAAGCTGTTAATCTATTTAACCAACACAGGAAACATGTGCAAGAGGAAGCAGATGAAACACTAACCAATATTTTTCTGTTTTGAAATGTAGTAAATTAAGCCTCATTCAATAGCAGGGTTCCTTTAATATTAATTGGTGAGTTTTTTACCTCGGTATCTGGAGGAAGCTGCGGTAGTTGTTAGCATTAGCATTCACTCAATGTCAGTTTCTGAAGCCGGAACCACTGGAAGTCCATTTTATATGACTACAATATGTACTTTATGTACAAGAACAAATCACAAAATTACTAATAAATAATAATAATCATAAAAATATAATTGAATTACATAAAACAGCATGACAGAAGTTTTGTCTCGGGTGCCTTTGAGAAAAGTAAAATCATTAGCCAACTCCAGATGGGTGTATTATGAGCTGCAACAGATGCAGTTCTATAGAAGATATATGTTATAATGCTATTAAAGCATTGCACAAGTACAGCTCCAATAGCTCAATTGATTCAACAAACATTGATTCTCCACCATGACTATAACACAGATCAATGCTCTGCGTTATCATTCTCTGCAAGAGACAAAAATTCTCATTACGAACTCACAATACACAACATAAATATGACATTGTACTGAGATTGTGTGAGGTAACTAATAACAGGGCGGTTTCATACCACACAGAGCTCATTAAAAGAATGGAGTTCAATAGCAGTTAAGCTCTATCGACCGAAGTTGTGTGTCCATTAATACAGGAAATAATTTCAACGTATTCCTAAAAAAAGTACACAAGGCAAGGGAATACACATTTAAATGCACACTTTTACAAAAGTATAGCCACAAGACTTAGACAGTAAACATATAAGCATGATATAGGTACAGTACAAAGCTGTCATAGGGGTTGGTCTCCTAAGGTACAGTAGCTAAAAGGTATACATTTTGTACCTTATTTAGCTCTAAATGGTACTCAAAGGAACATATTAGTGCTTTGAAAGTACATCTTAGTATCTAAAGTGTTCACATCAGTATCTTTTGAAAGGGTTCTGCTCAAGTGACAGTTCTAAACTTTTTTTCTGAGAGTGTAGACTGGTAAGTGCCGAGATGGTGGGATCAATATTTCAAAGTATTGCAATATTTTTCATCACAAAACTGTATCCATATACTGGCGCCAAGAACCAACATTTTCAGTTACATTTTTCACATTCATATTTTTGTGAAAAGTCTGATTCACTCGCAGAGGAAATAATGTATGTGAGCCTTTGAAAAGTACCGTATAAATTAGGTCAATGCAACTGGCATTGTTTTCATTTTTTTGTAGTGTTATTTATAATTTATAATCTCACCCCTTTCATGTCACTGCAGCACAAATGATTGCCCTTTGCTGACATTTTGAAAGTTGACCAAAATCCGATTTCAGATTGAGTTAAGAATGTAATTGCACAATTCATGTGACTCTAGTACCAGTAAATGAAACAAACATGTAAAACATTTCAATATATATAATAATCAACACCATCTCACGACCAATTTGTACTTATTTTACAAGGTGGCTTATTCGTACAAATTTGTACGACCTCACTCGTACGATTTTATACGACCCGAGTGACGGTTAGGTTTAGGGGCGGGGTTAGGTGTAGGTCATTCGTACAAAATCATACGAATTGTGCAAATCGTAAAATACGTACGATTTGGCAAAAATCATATGAATTTGTACGAGTGTGGTCATACGAATTCATACGAATTGGCCACCTTGTGAAAAATGTACGAATTGCCGTGAGATAGGGTTGATAATAATACAATATTAAATTATTTGTTTGGTACCAAATTAAATTTATTGAATCGTTCCTGAAGGATCATTTGACACTGATGACTGGAAATCATATACAAAACATAAAATAATCAGACCCCCAACTTTATATATTGAATTTTTTTACATGCATATATGTACTGTATATTTACTGTATACTTGTATATATTACAATACTATTGTATTGTCAGTGGTTTAATAATTCTGAATGGATCCGTATAGTAGTACAGGCAGGAGGATAAGTGGTATTTGGTGTCTCCCTGTGGTCCTGTTTGTTATTATTTCTTTCTTTCTTTCTTTCTTTCTTTCTTTCTTTCTTTCTTTCTTGGGGCACTATATACATTGGGAATTATAAAACATTAAAATTTCCTTATATTTTATTTATTAGTTGTTTGTTTGTAGTTTGTAGTACCTCCATTTCAAGCACTGGCAAGACATAAACTTAACCATAAAGTTCTGAACATTTAACTTAATTCATTCATGCTGAATAAAAAGAAACGACGGAAACGTACATTAAAAATACTTTTTTTTTTATGTATTGGTGGTAATCAATATTTTGCCACAAATACTGTCAAGATAAGAGAATGTTTTAAAGCTGCAAGATTCTTTCAAGTTGCTGTAGTTTACAACAAACAAACCTAAAGCTACCACACACATTTCCTTTAGCTCACAGAAGAATGTATAATGACTAAATGGCAGGAAGTTACAAAGCTAAATTGTACACCACAAATCACCAATCTGGGAAACTACACTGCAAGCTTCTTATCGTGCCACATCGTGTCGCACACTCTCAATGTACATGTAGAAAAACAAACATGCCACATATGGAAACACATCAGTCAGGCGTAAAATGTCAATGATGTGTTTTTCCTACAGGCCGATGGGCTTGAGAAAACGGATGGTGTTATAAAGCAGTGAACGAATAGGATGGAGGGAGCATGTGAAAAGGTGTTTTGACCCTGGGGTCCTGCTTTTCGGCACTGATGGGTATAAAGAGACCCCCACTCCTGGTGGCTTATTAGCTCTGCCTCTCACTGCCACTCGCTGATGGGGTGATTATGGGCCATAATGGCAGCGGTGTGTGGGGGCCCTCATTAGAGAAACTAATGGACCTCTATTTGTGTGCACGGGAGAGAAAAAGAGGGAAAGGGAATGACAGAGATGAAGCGATCCGATGAAATGACAGCCCACACGAGTCCGTATGTGTATGTGTGTTCATGAGCAAGACAGAGACACAAAGCGGGAAACAGAGATAGAGCAACTGAGGTGATGACCGGAGGTGAGAGAGATGATTAAGAGTGTAAATGATGAAGAAGGGAAACATAATTAGCATTTCCTGCAAATGTAAATGCAGCTCTTTTGCTCTTAATTATGCATCTGGCGTGATGTTGGGAGTTCAAAGGTATGGTTGGGTAAGACCGGCTCCTCTGTAAGTGAGCAGCTGTAGAATTACCATACATTAACAGACCTATAGTTCCCACCGCACACAGTTTTAATTTTTTAAGTTCGAGTTTGAGCTCAACACACCGTAATCTCACTCACTGGAGCAGCTCTCTCAGCACGCATTGGTCTGTGTAAAGCACACTTCCTTAAATCGATGGCATATCAGGATCTGCTATGGGGATTTTAATAATACTTTAATAATAATAATAATAATAATAATAATAATAATAATAATAATAATAATAATAATTTAATAATAATAATACTAGAATTGCAATAATACAGAAATAATGAATAGATTTCATAAATATACTTCTATTAAATTAACTAAATTAAATGAACATGTGGTGTGACCACACTATGCATTAAAAAAAAGCTTTTGTCCTAGGTTCATTTGCGCATTGTTTTTCAGGTAGATTTGCAAGTCGGTTTCTTGAATTGTCTTGGAGACATTGCCACAGTTCTTCTGGATTTAGTCTGTCTCAGTTTGTTCTGTTTCTTCATGTTATTCCAGAAAGACTGGATGAGATCAGATCTTTGTTTGAAGCACGACCCCTTGTGCAAACAAAAATCTCACTGGATTATTACAATTAATAGCAAAAATTATGTTTGGAAATGTAAACTGATATTTACTACTGACACACTACAGCAAAAGATAGAAATAACTGAATTAAAACCTTATTTTTTTACTACTAGTGTCCTAAGACTTTTGCACAGTACTATATATTATAATACTATCATTTTTTAAAGAAACGAGGGTCTGAGGTAATCAGTATTACACACATGCTGTCAATGGCACTTAAGAACCTGGATACCGCTTATTTCCTTTCCCCCTCAGTTCTAGAGAAAGTCATTGTACTGTATACAGCGGTATTAAATTCTCCTGAGAAACAACACATAAAAACATGGTTTTAAATGCATGAACTTTAAAATAGCCTGCTGTTGGTGAGTCAAAACAGAATGAGGCAAGTTCTTTGTAATATACTTCAGAATAAGACATTACAGTTTGTAAAAAAACACATTAATAGGATTGTAGTGCACTTACCATCCCATGTTTTCATACTGCTGATGTATTCTGATGTATACTGCTGATGATCTACTTCAGTGTACAGTGCAGTGTAATACAATAAAAACCTTTCTCTCCATTGATCATTTTCAATTATTGTCAAGGTGTTAATCATAACACAGCCCTGCATAACACAATGCCCTTATCAAAAAAATAATAAAAAATTAAATAAAATGAAAAAGATTCAAATATCAGAAGTTTTATATCACCAGCGATGGATTTGTTTCTTAGAAACCAACCCTTTTTCACTTCACTAGACATTAACTGATGGACTGGATTGATGTGGATCACCTGTGGATAATTGTGATGTTTTTATCAGCTGTTTAGCTATTTGTCTTTTTGATGGCAACCATTCGCTGCAGAGGATCCATTGGTGAGCAAGTAACATAAGTGTAATTTCTCCAAATCTGTTCTGATAAAGAAACACATTTATCTACCAGGGGTAGGTACATTTTCCACATCTCATTCACTCAGCAAATATGCAAATATGAGGATTTCATCATACTTTTATGTAATCATAACAATCTGCTTGAAGTCTTAAACTCTCATGCGACATCTACTCCAGCAAAAGAAGCTCCTAACAGCTTGATTCTCTAAAACAACTCAACACGAGTTTGGCTGAATCAGAGACGCTGTTTAACAATGTTTTCCTTTTCTTCTGCTCGGATGAATTGACTCCAGCCCTTTATTTACAAGACAAGTGCAATCACAGTTATTCTTTTATTCTGCTGAGCAGGCTGACAGTCAGGCATTGTAAAGCGGCTAGGTCCCCTTGGCCCGAGACCTTGAGAACGTCTTTCACGTGTCTTCTCTCTCTCTCTCTCTCTGATCTTGTTTTTCTCTCTCTCTCTCTCTCTCTCTCTCTTGCACCTCCACCTGCCCTCCCTCCACCCTCCTTTACGCAGAGATAGATTGCTCCTTGTCGCGCTTGACAATCTGTGGTGCTCGGAGGGGGAATGGATAACTGGGAGATTATCCATTGTGATGAGAAACATTATTTTATTCTTCGGGATAAGTGCAAGCAAAGTCATCTCTGATTCCCAGCAACAATCAATCTGCCAGCACTTATTGCTGGGCGGTTCATAACAGGCTTCTGCATTCATTACCCACGGCAAACAGTGAGCGAGCAAGCCGATGTGACCCGCATATGAAAAACCTCTCGACTGCTTATGTACACAACCGAAGGCCCACTATCCCAGCCCGATGTTTAAATAAAAAAATAAAATAAAAAATAAGTTGAATAATCATAGGAGTTTCGACGACAAAAGTGTGATGGTGTAGATGATGGCAGAATCCTCGCTTTATAAGGTGTGACACGGTTGCTCTGACCAAATTTACAGATGTAAATGTGAGTTTTGGCATATGGTTTTGCATAAACACCTTCTTTTTTTTTTTAACCTGCAATAGATGCTAATTAAGTTGCATTTAAAATGTATTTGCCCCTCAGTTTGATGGGCTTCAGTGTGAAAATTTAAGCTGAAATCATGCCATGCTCTATATTTTAAATTCTCTGTTATTTCAGAGCAGGAAAGAGATGACTGATCAATTTATTCGGGCCACAGACGACTCTGTGAAATCATGCTAATGACATCGATCGCAGTTTAATATTAAATACTTTTGGATTAAAACCATTGCATCACATCAGACTATTGTTGCAGCTGATTACATCACAGTCAGTCCTCACTTGTTCTCTTCAAGTATCCATTAATTCTTCTCAACTTCACTACAATCTGATTTTACTTAAAATGCCCGAAAGCTTCAAGCAATGCATGCCTGACTTGCAAATGTATACCAGCTATTTAGAAGTGAATTCACTAACCCAGCTAACAGGGAATGTTCTCAGAGCTTTGGCTGTTGTTTTGGCAAGTTATGAATAATTTTTTTCCAGTAACGTTAATTAAACATTCATTTAAAGTTATCTGTTCTTTAATAATGTTCTCAAAACATTATCACAAAAACATTTATAAAACATACATGGACCATTTTGAAACATTCTTCTTTTGAAACATTTTTGTGGGATGTTCATTTGACATTTTTAAAGGTTATTGTTTCAACATGTTTACAAAACATTTACAGGTAGCTCTTTTAGGGTGTCCTGGAGGGGGTGGGGGTATCCATAGCACATCAACTGGTCACTGGGGTTCCTCAGGGATCAATTCTTGGACCCCTTCTGTTCTCCATCACTACATCACTGACCCATCATACACGTGCATGGTTTCTCCAACCATTGCAATTTTGATGACACACATGTCTGTCTTTTATTTCAACCAGATGATCCAACTGTGGATGCATGGATCTAAGGCTGCCTGGAGGACATCTTGGCATTGATGATGAACATCACCGACAGCTCAGTCTGGGAAAGACTAACTTTCTCATCTTCCCTGCCACTCCAACTCTATAGCATGATTTCACCATCCAGCTAACTACATCAACAACTACCCCATTAAATTTGGACAGAAGTCTTGGTGCAATATTTAATGACCAGCTGACTTACAAAGACAACTTCGCAAAAACTGCCAGCAGGTTTGCATTGCATAAATAAATTAGGCCATTCCTAAGCATGCGTCACCAGAGGTTTAAAAAGTTCTTCAGATTTTACTCAAGTGAAAATACAAGTACTCAGTGAAGGTTTTACTCAATTAAAAGTGCAATATCTGGTCAAAATCATACTTGAGTAAAAGTAAAAAAGAACTACTTTAAATTGTACTCAAGTATAAAAAAAAGTAGAAGTGAAAGTTTTCTGACAGACAATACAGAAGAATGGTTAAAGGGAGAGAACGAAAAAATGCAATGGCACAGGTCAAACATGTATATTTAGTTTTAGAAAATAAAATAATTTCTCTTTATATAATGCAGGTGTATGGGACATCCAAAAATGACACTTCAAAAACTATACACAAAGTTGTATAGTTGATGTATAATAATATGACAGTAACTCATGCAACCCCTGTTAATGAATCACTGTCTTCTTAAGTAAAATTATAGGCATATGTAAGAAAAATACAAATACCAATATTTTAATCTTGACCGTCAGGGTTCACTTTGTGTGGTTTCTGAAGTGGTCCTGTCCCCTTGCATTATATGGACTAAAAATCTTTGCTTATGTTCATGTGAAGAAAGAAAGTCTTAAACATCTGGGATTACAGAGGTTCAGGTAATGGTGAGAGAATGATTTTATATTTTATTTATGCCACATTTCCACTTGCATTTCCTAGTCTGTATATTGTTCAGCCTCTGATCCTTAAGATCCCATCTCTCCCTAAACCTCCCCTCTCCTGTTTATGTCTCAGTGTCTCACATTCTCTTCTCTCTGGTCAAGTGCATGCCACAGCAGCAGACGTACCTGCTGGTGTAACGTTTGGGTGTGGTGTGAAACCAGTGATTCCAGTCTCATGCTACCTAATTAACCCAGACTAAATGCAAAGGTTTGAGAGGTGTGGAGAAATGGGACTGGATGTGCTGCCTTTTTACCGTGACCCAGTTATCGCCGCCGTTTCAGAGCTCTATTAATAGCATACAATGCAGAAGAGGAGAACTATACCATCCCTAAAAAAAAGGTTTTCAACCTCTAAAAGCTGAGGTTGTGCTTCAGGGCAAATCATTCCTTTACCACTGTGGGCATCTCATTGTGTTTACATCTGAAGATGAGAGACAGAGTGGAATAATAAAAGAGACGTATAAATAATGTTGTTTCATCCATAGAAGAGCACATGCTGGGCTTTGTCAATAAGAAATTCCCTTTTTACCAAGCTAAGGGAATTTTGTAGAAAGTAAAAAAAAAAAAAAAAACTAGCCATGACCCTAGTTTGAAGTGGAGTCAAATTCAAATTTCAATTAATCTGAAGATTTTAAAAAAGACCAAATAAATTTGCTTTTATTCCTTCACACTGGACTTGCAGTGACAAACTACTTGTCATTTGTTGACTGCAGATCTACTATAAACAGTCCCTCCAGAAAAACGCGATTAGGCGATCGCCTGATTTAATGCATAATCAGCCAAAGGCCGCATATTTATGCGGGGTCACATTTTTTCAAATACGCCGCTCTTTTGCCGCATAAATCACCGATTTCAGAAAGCAAAATATGCGGGGCTAGCATGATTTCATAATCACTGTATTTTCGTTGCAAACAACTCACATATATATTAGCAGAAAGTTGAAAAAATGTTGCGTTTACTTCACACAAGTAAAGCGCCATTTTCCCTTATTGCCATGGGAACCTTATGAAGTGACGTAATTACGTGACGTGAACATCATATGCAAACCCCGTGGTGAAACCAGGGTGAAACTTGAAGCGCACAAATCATTCTTATTTGCCAATAAAAATAAGCGCTAAAGAACACATGAAGCAGTTTCCCGATTTGTTATATGAAAGTGGAGCTAAATTATATTGCGAAAACTTGCGGAAACTGCGGTTTGATGAAATAAAAAAGCTGATTCCCCCAACACCCCCTTCTCACTAGGCTACTAACACTGTTGTAGTTTCATTCAGAAGTTGATGCAACTTTACAGTTGTAAGATTGCATTTTTTTGTTAGCTACAGAACAGTACCAAAAACTTACAGTTGTAATTATATTAGTACTATGTCAAATAAATTACGTTGCAGTAAGAGATTGCAATTTAAATATTTTGTAATAAGAAATTACTCTTTACATTAAGGTAGTAGCCTAGTGAGAAAAAGGTGTTGGGGGATCAAATTTTTTTCTATTTTTCATCAAACCGCAGTTTTTGCAAGTTCACGCAATTTCATCGCATAAAATTGCAAAAATACCCCGCATTTTCCATCGCATTTTTTAAGAAAATGTGCAGCAAAATCAAGGATTTTTGCCCGCAACAATCACAAAAACAATCTGGAGGGACTGTATAAAAATCCACATTGCATGTAATCACATAATATGCACTGGTAACAGTAAGGTTAATGTTCAGTTCTAGATACTGTATAAAAACACATTTTAAAATGTAAAAGTTTGTAAAAATTAAAATTAGTTCTGCATTATGAAACAAAAGCATGAATTAATGAGCGCTGTATTTATGAATTAACATAAACCTACATTAATAAATGCTGTAAAAACTGTTCATTGTTAGTTCATAATACCTAATATATGAATTCATTTTAATGCATTAAAGATTATCATACAGTGCTACTCATGCACAAATCTTAACATGTTCTTAAAATGAAATTACTTGCATTTTCACACCATTTTTGGCAGTCAGGGCTAAATTCCTATGGGTGTCTCCCTCTCCTCAAGTCCCAATTAGCAGGACAGACCTTAGCAGACCCTCGTCATCACAAAAACAGATACACTGTTCCTGGTTGTCTCCCAGATGACGTTCCCCCAATGCACTGCAGCAACAGATCCTGGAGATATAGACAATAGTTTTCATCTTCGTTCAGCACATTTGGACCTGACATCTCCCTTGCATCAGAAAATAATAAACTTCATACCATAGGATGATTATAATGACACAATTTACAGCTTAACCCAATCAATGAACATGAACATGGAATAAAAAAAAAATATATAGATTAATATTAAATTAAATGCTTAATTAATTAAATTTTAAACTGAATTAATCTTTAAGACCATAATAAAGACCAAATGATAAATGTTTTGTCATCTTAACAGGCTCCTACTTTATATATACTGGTTATACTTGGTTTTGCCAAATATTCACTTTTTTCCCCTATGTACAATGTAAGTAAAAAGATCAGATGTCCTTTTTTTATTTATTAGATAGTATATATTTACAGCATCTGTCATTTTAAAGAACTACAAATTAAAAGTATGTGCATGCCACCAGTTACCACTCAAATCCAGCATTGGGCCATATGGTTATGTGTGATGAATCTGCCTCCATCTGTGGATTGTGTTTGTTCAGCAACCCGCAAAAAAAAAAAATGCATCTCCTCTGATTGAGTTTAACCCTCTGGAGTTCTAAGGGTATTTTTGGGGCCTGGAGAAGTTTTGTCATGCCCTGACATTTGTGCTTTTTTCAGTTTCCTATAAATATCTAAATGGGTAAAGTCTAATCTCACTGTAATCAGCACAAACTGGGGTGAATTATGTCTTATTCCTCTCATCGCGAAGCAAACAGTAAAATTAGTGCAGAAATATTTTAAAATTACTGCGTTGTATTCTGTTGTGTGGCGTATACAAGCCGCGCGCTTCAGTTTGAATCTGAATAGAGCGTTCAGCGCAGGGGGCGTGGTCACATTAGAAGGTAATGAAGAGAGACGTGAAAAACGGACATCACGATGTTTTCATATGGATTACTTTATCACAGAATATCTGTTTTGGGCAGCACTTGTTTAGTTTAAAAGTAGACATGGCAAGCTTTCTTTAGATACCTCTCTCATGTCTCTTCGTTGAGTATTCACTGAGTTACAGTTCATTTTAATGACGTGTTTGTAAATGAAGATCAGAGCATACAAAGGCTGCAGACAGCACACCTTGTTTGTTATCTTTATTTAATAAGTGCACAAAGTTTTGTTGTTATTATGTCTGTATACTACAAAAAAAGTAGACACTTTACAGATTTGATTGATGTATTGCTCTTATCTGTACAATTAAAACTGAAAGTGTAATTTAAGTTATTTCCAGGGTTATCAGGACAAAATGACTCATAACGCGTATACGTGCGTTTATTGACTCCAGAGGGTTTTAATGTGAGACAGGAACCTGTTTACTATGGACATCCTGACACACATCCAGAAGGAAGCTCCACCTTTTGTTTAAAGCAAGTGGCGAGGTATGGAAATGCTCGACTGGAGATTTTTCGCTGTGCAGAAATATTTTAATCAATGTGTTTAGCCTTTCCTTGGGGGTTTGGGCTCAGCTTTTTCACCTGCAGGGCCTCGACTTCTATATCAAGCTTTTGGAAATTGGTTCTATTCATTTTTCTGCCTTCTTCCATTTGGCTTTCAGTGAAGCCAATGTAAAAGTTGGGCTAAAAACGAATAATACTGTGTAAGCAAAACAGAGATGAAGTCAGATGAAAAGGGGAAATAAAAGAGTTAGACAGAACGGTAACACGGCAGAGGGAATTTTTCAGTTGTAGGCATCCTTTGGCCGCTTCTCCTTTGATGTCAAAGGAACGATAGTGAAGAATTAAGTCAATATGCTATCAGTCTAGAAATGTCAGTAAAGTATGCCACAGTATCTACCGCAGGTATGAATCTATTACGGGACAAATGCACAGACCTATCTGGCCCGTATCTCCCATGATTCTTAGCGTTATCTGACACTGAATAAGTCTGAGACTGTACCTCGGCTCTAATCTCTTCTTGCATACATGGGGATTAACCTTTCGCTCTATCACCATAAAACTCAGATTTTCAAGATCCCCGAAGGTGCTAAAAATGATTTATTTTTTCAATAACTCAGTCGTAGATGCCCTTAGCAGAGGCTCAGGGTTGTTGTTGGTGCACTGCATCAGTAATTGTAATGCAGCTGTAGTCCATGTGAACGTCAAGACCCTTTTGGTGTCTTTCACACTGCAATTGGGGCACTACTGTCTCTCCTCCAGCTCAGGCACGGAAGGACACTCAAGGAGAAACTGTGTTGGGTTTTCTTCTGTTTTCCCCTTAAAACAAGCTATAAATTCCTAGTTCATATGTTTTTTTACCTTGACTTTTGACTCTCAGGTGTACGAGAACCAGCTACATCACACCTAGTAGGCTGATAATAAATATATACCTTTGCTGGCTTGCATTAAAAATACTTTTTTTTTTTTAATGCAGGCTATAATTTGGTGTAGCTTTTGTATGTGCTGTTACTTCAAAAGTTTAAAGTGCCTTTTTGCTTCCCCGTGCTTCATCTCATTTAAAATATTAAAATAACAGTAACTTATAGATACATTAAACTATTAGGCTATTAAACATCCTTATTATAAATATGCAATATTTCATTGTATGGTGTTATTTATTGAGTAAGTGGGGGGAAATACAGAAAGCACTAAATCTTCACACATCTGGCATTTAAAAGTAAGCTTTACACTTTTTTTAAGCTACAAATAAAATAAAAAATAAAATAAAAGAATAGTACTTGTAACTTAAGAAAAAATAATAAACATCAAACTACTTTGATTTATAAAAGATCTAAATAGAAATACCAGATCAATTAACTACTTTTAATTACTGAACATTCAGCAGAAATGTAGCTGACATTTTTAATCATGTTTTTAATCAGAAATTATTTCTAATCTTTCTACAGACTGCATTCAACCTGCAGATCTACTATTAATTAACAATAAAATGTAATGCATTTTGAAATCACATCTAATCAAAGCCAACAATGTGTGTAGAACACATGCTAATTAATATTCTTGAGATTATTCTCCTCCATCTCCATCACATTTACTCTCTGCCTGCCAACAAGAATAGAAACATGAGATCAGATCAATAATACAGATGGATGAATATATATAAAAATGAGAGAGACGGAGAGAAATATGACAAAATGATTCAAGTATGAGTCTGCAAAGCCACAGAAAACTGAACTTCCAAAGGCAATATGAAACACCAGCTGCCGTATATCAGATCAAATTGACTTAAATGTCGTATGTCCCAATAGATGAGTGATTTACTATAGTCTGATATTAAAGCTTAACTCAGATCCATCATTCTACAGTTTTATATGACACTCCTAACCTCAGCCATTTGCCAGCAAGAAAAGACCAAGTCTAACCGCATTCAGATTCATATCAGAGAAGCTTTACTTGAATTTCAAAAAACTAAACTCATATCTATCCAATAGTGTAGGAGGAATAATATGAACTTACTGCTAAACACCAGCAATTAGTACATCTGATGCTCAAACGTCAAATGTCACCTCTTTTCTTACAAAACAAATTAAATAAATAAATCAGTAAATATAATATAATATAATATAATATAATATAATATAATATAATATAATATAATATAATATAATATAATATAATATTTTATTTTAGATATTTATATAATCTATTTTGTATAATATTTTCTTTTGATATTAGGTGGTGAAATATGACATGGAAATTTCTTGAAACTACCTGTGACCATGAATAGAACATTTGCAGTCACCAACATAACTTCATAGCTGAACTGTTGCCTGGTAACAAATAGAAAATAAAAACCTCAAAATATTAGGAAATAGCAACAACTTACAGAACACTGTGAAACTACTGATTGAAGTGCAATCAAGAGATCTGAAGGATCTAAACAAATGTACAGGGATTGTAATGTTTCGCATCAACAGCTGTGAAATATTTACAGAGATTTACAAAAGCAGGTCATCGTACGCTAATTACAAACCATTGTTTTCTCCAGCAGAGGCCTAGCTCTGATTGTACGGGACCAAGTCCAGAAACACTCGATGGGCCTCCTGCCATCTCCACCACCCACCAGACTGAACTTAAAACAAATGAAAATACAACACTGTGCTTTTTGATTATTGCTCACTTTGTGTCTCTGCCCATTTCTGCTTTCTTTACATGTTCGGTCTCTGAGGTCTATACAGCATCTACAGCTCTCTACAAACATTAATGTGAGGAAACAGACTATTATAAGCTGAGCTACAAAAGGTCCAGAGCCATGGGCAACACTGGCTTAATAAGGTTTCTCAACAATCCCCTACACATACGGCACTAAACAATCAATGATAAAACTTAAAATAAAAAATGAATTATTGGTAATTTCTCTGTAAAGTA
This sequence comes from Carassius gibelio, assembly GCF_023724105.1. Lineage (NCBI taxonomy): Eukaryota > Metazoa > Chordata > Actinopteri > Cypriniformes > Cyprinidae > Carassius > Carassius gibelio. The sequence goes on from NC_068412.1 coordinate 23,488,848, forward strand.
AGATGTTTAATAGACTAATAGTATATAAAAATATAGTTAACAATAAATATCATTACTAACAATGAGCAATACATTTGTTACAGTATTTATTAATCTTTGTTATCATTAGTTAAAAAATACAACTGTTCATTGGAAGTTCATATTAGCTCTGATACATTAAATAATATTGACAGTTTATTAATAATGTGTAAATGTTGGAATTAATTAAGACTTTAGAAGTATTTGTTAGTTTGTGATAGCTTATGTAGTTAATGTAGTTTTGCTTTTTTTGATGTTATTTATGAATTCATCATTTCAGTTTCATCTTAGTTTTAGGTTTGTAACTTTGTGCCAGTGCACGAGCACCACAACACAATCTGAGAACTGCTCCACCGTGGCAATGAACTTCTATAGAAGCTTAATGTTGAATAAAACATGGCAGAAATGAATCTGTATGAACACAAACTCCAAACATCATAATTTCAGGTTTGATCCCAATTTCCCTGATCGTTCCCACTGTGCTCTAAGGCAAAGCTGTTAACCCCTAATAGCCAAAGGGTGATGAAACATCATGCTGCTGTCAAAGACTCCTTCTTCACACTTTAAGACATATCTACACATTAAGCCTTCAAATAAATTAATCACAACAAATGAAGCGTGTAATTTTTTTCAAAATTAAAATTAAGTATTAATTAAGTATTATAAATAAGGTTTCCAATTTAAAATATAATTAACCCATTTATAGGAAGATTTACCATAAAAAGCATAACCCTTAACTCTATATACTGGTTTGTTAACAAATGGCCGATGTGAAATAAAACAATGTGTAGAGTGGAGTGCATATCTAAACAGTAACTTCATCAGTGGTCTCTACGTGGTGTATTTGTGTCCTGAAGTGAGCACAGCTGCTGATTTAGGTTACTGCTGGATTATCTCTGTCCCTCAAATCACTGATTTTCAGGATTAACGGCCATGTTCGTATCAATAGAGCAAAAACTGCATTATACCTGTCTGCACGAATGGAACGGCTGCCTAATTAATTAATTAATAATATAAAAAATAAACATAATGAAAATATGAAATATTATACAATTAAAAATGAAACACACACACACACACACACACACACACTTTAAATATAAAACTAAAAATACACACACATGGTATTGTGTGTCTGTGCATTTAATAGAAAAAATATAAATACACATTCTATATAATATATATTATATTTGTAGGTTAAAAAAGTTACCAAATTCTATAAAAATTTCATAAAATATACAATATAATATATTATACATTTAGGTTAAATCATTTCTGGGGGAGGAATTGGAAAAAAAATACATGAATACATTTATTTTTGTGTCTGTGTGCATTTAATAGAAAATATATATATACAAATTCCATATAATATATATTATATTTGTAGGTCAAAAAGTTTCTGGGAGGGGCGTGCAAAAATCATTAAAAATTTTATAACGTGTGTATATATATATATATGTATATATATATATATATATATATATATATATATATATATATATATATATATATATATATATATATATATATATATATATATATATATATATATATATATATATATATATATATATACACACACAAATTAAATATAAAACAAATCACACACACACAAACATACATCTAGATATAGCTAGAGAGAGAGAGAGAGAGAGAGAGAGAGAGAGAGTACAGTAAATTATATGTATGTATCAGAAATCTGAAATCTATTACAAATTCAATAATAAAAATATATGTATACAAAATTCTATAAAAAATGTATAAAATGTACAATATCATATACAATGCATTTAGGTTAAATTATTTCTGGGGGAGGAATTGGAAAAAATACATGAATATAATTACCTCTGCACTCCCCTAATAACTTCACAGAAGTGTCAGACAGTACACATCCATGTGCGTAGCTGCTTGTTTGTGTCTGGATTTCAGAAAATACATTTGGATTAAAGTGCCCTTGACCTTACAGGTAATCAGGCTGTTGGGGAAGCTGTTTACTCGGCACCGAGGGAATTCAGAGTGGGTTTCCTTTTATAGCATGCAGCAAAAGATGGCACCTTTCCAGAGTCTACATGATAAAGAACGCCATTACTGTATGCATTTCATATTTACAGTATATGCACTTACATGTGTATATGCGCTTGTGCACAGCAAGATGAGAGAGAGAAATATGCAAATATCTTATAGCGCTAGCCAGCTGCTGGTCCGGCGAATAAATTATTGAAGTATTAGAAAGCTTGCCGTGTGCTTAGAGGAGCTGTGAATGTTCCAGCTAAACACCGACACGCTCAAATATAACCCACTTTTACACAGCCAATCAGTCATATGTGTGTGCCCGGCCCCGCTGTGCTGAAACAGTGTGTGCCTTTCTGACATTTAATCAAGACGACGGACGCTAAATGAAGCCAGAATATTCTACTAAAAGACTTGATGACATAATCAAGTAGCAAAACTGAGAAACGTCTCTCTTCATACAGACATCTTGAATAAAATGTCCAGTTGGTCTTGGGTAAAACTGCTATAGATTAGTCATTCCTTCTCAAATGAAGTTAGTGATTTCTGCATTGATGGCTGCTGAACACAGGCAAAAAGCACTCAATATCATCAGGGAAAAGTCACCATCATTAATTTATATGATGTGATATGACTGCATGATGATGCGATTATGTCTCTGCAGCAATTCAACATGATGATGATCATTTCATGATCATGTTTTTTTTCCATGATTTCCATTTTCTGTCGTTATGCTTGTTGCTGTTAGACTTGTCTGTCTGCTTGTTTGTTTTCATTGGGTCTAACAATCAGTTGGCAAGATCTTTCTAGTTTACAGATACGATGACACACATGCTACCGCTCTTAATAATAAAAAATAAATATTATTATTTAGCAAGGATGCTTTAGATGCAAATGTGACAGTAAAGACTTTAATAATGTTACAAAAGATTTATATTTCAAATAAATGCTGCTCTTTTAAGATTTATATTGATCAGAAATATTTGTAACATTTTTAATAAGAAGAAATATTTCTTGAGGAATCAGCATATTGGAATGATTTCTGAAGGATCATGTGATACTAAAGACTGGAGAAATGATGCTGAAAATTCAGCTTTTACAGGGATATATTACATTTGAAAACATTCAAATAGGCAATAGCTATTTGAAATTACAATATTTCACAATATTACTGTTTTTACTGTATCAATTAAATTCAGGCTTGGTGAGATGCTGCTTTAAAAATAAAATAAAAATAAAAAACTAACCAACCCCAAACCTTTGAACATAGTACACAGTATGTAGTTAGAGATATTAAAATATCATGAGCTGTTTACAAAAAAATTTATTGTTGGAACCTTACCAAGAGTTTTGCCATTTGTTATCAGTAAAAAAAAATAATAATAATAATAAAAAATTGAGAAAATTCTCATATTTATTTAGAAACAAAATCTAAATGGGATTAATAAACAAAAAGTCATGGGCACTCTTTTCATGACTGACTTTAATTACAGGTATCATCAAAGCTTAACATGTATAAAAAAAAAAAATAGGTAAAATACAATGTTAATGTTACCATATTCTATGAAGCTCAGCAAATGAGACATTTTTTTAAAAAGCTTCACAACATGTAAAAGAAAAAAAGAAAAAAAAACACACCACTACAAATGCTAACGAGACCACATGGGATCACAAATCACTCATTTTTGCTACAACTAAAATCTGAAGTAAACTCAAAGGTAAATCTGCCTTTGCCTAGTGTCGTTTAGTGACTAATATCACACAAAACCACCTATTAATTAAGGTACCAAGCTGTTGTGTACCAAACAACCATACGTTCTCGCTCTGTTTTAACCCTGAGATCTGTTTGCAGCTACAGATGTTCTTTTTGAAACTGTGAAGCTGTCTGTTAAACGCCACACATGCTTACTCCAATCCTCTATTAGCAACACTTGTCAAGCCTACCTCTGTGGAAAATGTGCCTCCATCCAGAATACTGTCCTTTAACCGCTCACAACTGCCAACAGCCAAGACACTTAACCCTTGTTCGCTTCCGAATTGCTTTAAGGCAAGAAATAAAACCCTGTGAACTCATTTCACGAGCTGTCAACATTTTTAGCTGCAAAGCCCCGACCAAGTCCAGTGGAGAGGAGATTTTGGTCGTCCTGTCATGAAGCTAATTTTAGTTCAACTCTCCCGTTTGATACACACTCATAGTTTTCTGAGGCACTTTACACTAGCACATACATCCCTGTCCTGTCATGTTTCCAGAGGCAACGTTAAAACTATTTTTTAAAGGAACTTTTCCTGAAGACGCCAGAAGATTGCACATTTTAAAAAAAATTAGATCCTGAATAAAGGCTTGTGTCTCCATGCAGTCAGTGGATACTGCTGTGTAATCAAAGGTCTCCAGTCTCGAATTAATTATCTGTCATTTCCCGCATTTTCTGTCTCACAGAGAGAAATAATTGACATAATTAAGGATACAGGAGCTTAACGTGTCAGGAAATTGATGCCACCAACTGCAAACAGATTATGGGTAATGTAAATGCATTTCAGCTAGTGATGAAAACATTGACAGTTTTCTCCATTCGAGTCAGATAATCTTATGGTGATGGACGGCAGCGTGTTCAAGCTGGTGATGATGAGGAGGAGCAGATGAAGGTGAGTGGACATCCCATCTGAGCTCTGTCACTCACACCACTGAAGCTGCTCATAGAGCCTTTCCCTGCGATCAGCCCGTCTTAAGGCATATCCAATGAAGTCCCTGTGACTCATTTTTCAATCACAGTATGTTGCTGGACTCCTCTTCTGAGTATCAGCATAAGATGATTTATTCTGACCAAGAACCACCGCTGGAAAATGAAAACACTGTCTGACCAACAGGTAATTTCAGCAAAGTAACTAAAACCAGCTAGAAAATACAGAAATTACACCAAGCAAACTGTTCAAGACATGTTGTGTCACCTCTGCACGTCTGATAATCAGGTGTTAAACCAACACAAATGAAGGTGCCTTCAATTAACACTATCAGCAGGCGGAATTTATTCTCATTAAATTGCCCTCCATCTTTAAAAGATTTAATTCTATTAACATTACTGTGATGTTAAAAGAAGTTTTTTAAAAATGGTTTAATAGTCAACAAACTTATAAACACACCACTAAAAATGTGAGGGTGGCAATTTTATATATATAAAAAAAAAAAAATTCACTAAAGCTGCATTTATTTAATCAAAAATCCAGTTAAATTGTGTAATATTATTATGCTTTAAAATGATTGTAAAATGGCAAATATAATTTATTGCTAAAATGGAAAAGCTACACTTCCAGCATTAATACTCTAGTCTTCAAGGTCACACGATCCTTTAGAATTATTTTTATCTTTAATTTTTAAATAATTCTATAGTTTTAGGATATTTAGATGAATAGAAAGTTAATAAAATGTATTTTAATTTTATATATATATATATATATATATATATATATATATATATATATTTTTTTTTTTTTTTTTTTTTTTTTTTTACATTTACTTTTACTTTGGTAGTATATACTTTAAATGACACCTGAAACAGATTCTGGAAGTTGCAATAAAATCCAGACTATTCCTCTTGGATCTCAAGATGAAGGAAGTGCTTGCCAGTTTTGTGTGCATATACTGTACATCAGACGGCTTAGGAACAGTCTGTGGATGAGCCCTCTGAGACTAACATGTTCCCTTCTACTGCCACACACAATATACAAAAAAAAATTTATAAATAAAAAACATGCATGAAAAGAAAGGAAGAAAACAGTTCCAATGCTTTGCAGTCAGTTAAAAAAAAACACCATATGGGATAGGGGGAAATAAAAAGGAGGAGAAAATCAAGCTTAATATGCATGAGCCATTGCACTTGCAATAGTGGAGTTAGGACAGGCAGTCGACGCAATTCTACATCAATGCAAAAGCCAGCTGCAGTCTAAATCAAAGAGCAATCACTGTCCCCGGCCTGCTGAACAAATGAGAACAATACCCAGCCCTGATTAGGGAGAGCATTTCAGGCTCAAAATTGGGCCGTGATTGCAAAAGAGGTGTCAGTTATCCAATCACTTAGCCTTTACCTCTGCAGGTATTTAACAGGAGGAGGAGGGGGAATCAAGCCGGGAAAAGGGCATAAACAGCAGGCAGATACAGAGGGTGTTAATGAAGATTGAGTCACTGTGGCAGTACGGCTCCAGTCTGAGCGTCTACGCTGTGGAGATAAAAGTCTTTCAGGCTGTGCAATTGCAGTTTTTGTAAGCGTCTAACAGATGTGGGATAACGTCTGTCTTCCTGTTCTGTGATCTGAGCTGGGTTTGCTGTACGGGATTAGATGGAGAGATACATCAGGTCTTTCCAGTCGAGATACTGTAGTTTGAAAGCCGATAATAAGCCCAAACCATCATGGTTTTTCCACAAAAACCAATCCCAGAATGATCCAACAGATGATGAAACATCCTTTGATGAAGAATGGACAGTATCACAGTGAAAGATCTTGGCCTGCAACAAGAACTCCACTGCTTGAAGAAACTTTCCCAACAGGATATCCCTTTGAACGCAAACCATTAACAAGACAGCATGAACAAAAATAGATTTCCCTCTCCGTGCAAAAAAAAAAATGGATGCTATTGTTTCCTCATCTTAATGGAATTGTTTCTTCAAAGAACTCTTTTATGCATATCTAAAGCCTGCTAGTCAAATAAATTCTCTTTTTCCTTCACAAACCTCAGCTCTTTTAGCATCTGCTGCCCATTAGCTTCTAGCAGCTGCACACGGGGAACAGTCCGCCGCCTTGAATCTGAGTAAAAGCGCTGGCGTGTTTTTTTCTAGCAAATGACGGGAAGATGAACAGATTGGTCAAGTTGATGACTCCACCGAGGTTAGTTTACAAATGACACCATCTCTCGGGGGTCTATATATTTTTCTGTTTCTCCCAAGTGGCCTCCAGATCAGGTTTAAAGCCCAAGCCAAGTTTCAGGATGGATGGGTTGGAGGAAGCGAAGTGGAAAAGCAGGAGGCTTTTAAAAAATGGATGCACCAAAAGGAGCCGTCTCTATTTTAAAACAATGACAGTTCTCCTTAGTTGACTCGAAGCATCTAATAAACAAGGACACGCTATGTGCAGTCCTGGAAAACAATGCGTCCAGAGAGAGTCACATGCTTTCTTTAAGACCTCTGACTCATCTATATTTTACAGGGTCCCAAAACCGAGGAACAAATGGAGTGAAGTAAGACTTAAAGAGAAATCTGGGGTGCTGAAAGCTTATTTTAGCTCAAAAAATAGACTTGTGTAGAGGTGCGAAGTTTCAGTCACGCCAATCCTGCTTCTCCTGAATCCCCAGGGAGTCAGATTCAAGCCTCATGATTGTTTAAAGTTCTGCTTGAGGAACATCTATCTATTCAGTGGTAATCTTTGAAATATGTTATCTGTGAGTCGGTTGCTTAAACAAAGACTCTTGATTCTTGTTGTTGGATAGCTTTATAGTTTCTCTGCTGTATGCGGCGTGCGAATCATTAAAAAAAAATCGCTAGTGTTATATGTGAGACTTCACAACATTCATATTGAACCCTACTTATATTCTACAAAGGAAATAACATGGTTAATGGCCCTCTTTGAACATATTTGTCAGTTCCCTGCATGTTTTGGTGAAGGCTGAGACTATTGTAGGTTGGTTACATTGAATTCAATCAATACGAAAATAAGCTGTGCCAACATATCAGACGTGCTGTCTGAGGCTGATTTAACCAATTTTTGATATTGTTTACTAAAACCTTTTTCTCAAGTTTAAATAATATAAAATATAAATAGTAAATGAAAAAGTATATATATATATATATATATTTATATATATATATATATATATATATATATATATATATATATATATATTAGTATACATTTCATCATGGCAACTAACTGTAATAAAATAAGTAAAAAATAATAATAATAATAAAAATTAAAAGCTTCTTAGCTAAACAAAAACAAAAAAAGTTAAGTAATTTTGACTGTAAAATATTGTACAAAATTTTTATTTTTATTTTGTGCAAGATCTGACCAGACATTTCATGCAGTTTTAAAATGCTGTTAATTGTACAGTTTTTAGAATTAAAAAAGAATAAATCAACAAATGATTTAACTGATATACAAGGAATCCATGTGTGACCCTACACGTTTGAAAGTATTTTGTTTTAAATAATCATGTTTCTTAATACTTTTTGTTATCCATTTTTACATTTGGGTTATTTGTTACATCTTCTGTTATTTAATGAATGTTTATTGCATTATTCAAATGTCGTGTGTTACCATGATGGTGTTTTGTGTTTGTGTGAAGGATTTTGAGCACCTTCTGTATATTCAGCTTGTGGGAAAGCTACTTGTGATGAACTTTGATTCTTCATGTGGCTTTCTCTTTTACCATCTGCAATATTATGGTGGCTGTCAATATATGTAAAAAAAAATACAAAACTAATTAAAGTAGCAGTGTGTTTTTGTTGAATTTACTGGTTTATTTTCAATATGTCTTGTTTGTAAATTACAGTTTTATACAGTACAATTTTGTGTATTAAATTACATAATTTGATTTACAGTGAAGTAATACAAATAGCATTAGCATATCTTTTCAAAATCTTAAAATTAAAACAAAAACTATTCAAAATCAAATTCAAAATGTTAATAAATACTAAAATAATATGGTTCTAACCCTTCTTTCTCTCACTTTCTTTGCAGGAGCTGGAGAAGTTGGGAAGAGATCCAGATCAATTATGTGAGTCACTGAATTGATTTTGATCAGCACACATTGGGAATCGGGGGGAGAAAAAGAACATTCTAGCAGTCTGGATATTTGTACATTGTTGTTTTTTTTTGTTTTTGTTTTTCTGAGTTTGACAAAAACGTCTGTACTTGTAAACTTTTACACTAATCACAATACATTCCAACATGACACTAAGATACATTTATTATTAGATCTCTTGCTTTTACGTCAGTTAAAGCTTCTCTAGAATGGCACAACCTTTTTTGCAATCATTTTTAAAACGGTCTGCTGGATTTTATAGACAAAAAAGGGAAGAATGTGTAAGTCTGTGTGATGATCATTATATTGTGTGGTATTCTACAGGAAACACACACAGGGGCCTGAGCTAACTTTCTTTCTATGAGCAGGTATGGCACTATTGTAATTCACAGTTAAAATGATATTTAATTTAAAAGTGAGGAGGAAACATGTCGGAGACATCCATATGGAACAGAGCAATATCCCACATTGTGATGAAAGGAGCTTCAAAACATACAGTAGGGGTGTCAGGAGAAGCAAAGAAACTTTTGTCCCAGTTTACTGTAACCACATGATGTATGACACATTTAGATCATGCCGTTACAATGGGGTGCTAGAAAAAAAAGAAAAGCATTGTGAGAAAAACAATGAATTTCATAAAACATGCTAAACTTGCAATTCAGGTCATGCATATTTCAAATGGGTTTTCTTAACTGTCAAATTTATCTTTAAAATGCATTTTTTTTTTTTTTTTTGACATCTTGACATCTCAAGTGCACTATTATGTAGCTATAGCATGTTATGCATTAACTTGCACAAAAATAAATAAATAAATAAATGAGCGCCTAAAATTGGGTCAAAGATAAATGTGCTCTTGTACTACAGCAACAAACAGAACAATCTGTACATTAATCAATCTTCAGTCAAAGTACAAGCAGCACAACACAACATAAAACGGACAAAATGTCTTTTAAATGGCAACATAAAATTTAGAACACTAACTAATTATTCTATTATTATTGTTATTATTATTTTTGGTCAGATAAACAAAGTCTGAATTGTGAGAAAAAAAGTCACCCATTTATTTCTTTATTTATTTACTTCCACTGTGAAAATGGGCTTCCATACAAACCTGTATGAATTTATTTTGTATGCATTTATTTTCGCTGAAGTAACAAAAAAGAGACGATATTCTGTCCGTACAATGAAACTCAATGGGATCCAAAGTTGTTTGGACCCCACTGACCTTCAAAATATCTTTTGAAAGCATGTAGGTTTAAAGTGACATATAAAAGATGACAGATGTTGCATTTTTATTTGACTATCTCTGAGTGTATCTAATAGTTGTGTGGTTCTTTCATGTCACTTGCTTGACTCCAGTGTTGACCTGGGAATGCTTAGGATTTCAAAGTCCTGTCCCAACCTCCTCAATAATGCACACTCCGCTCCAGCTAGTTCTTAATTGCAGTTTTCTATAAACCTGCCCTGGAGGTAAAACAAGAGCTCTGAATAATTTATCGAAGCATGTCAGACAATTTAGAAGGGGTTGTTCATTTAAAATTTAGAATCAGAAGACTCTTTTCATTAACCTCCTGCCAAACGACCGCAGAATTGTAATTAAGAGAGGAGGTGCGGCTGATTGGCAAGACTGACATTCCAAAGGAGAAACGAGTCGACAAGAACAGAATATTTTCTTGTTGTACTTACAGCCCAATACTTGAGGGATTAGAAATCAATGAAACAAACTTCCCCCAACATGCATATGGAGGGAGATGCAGTCATAATTACTCCAATTAAGAATTCTGCACAGAATAGGCTGTGTGTGTGTGTTTTGGGAAGGTAGAATATGAGGTCACTGTAAAGTCCACCATCATGAAGACACTGTCACTGTAGTTGGACATCGTGACCTTCCTCTATCAGGGGAACAGGATACATTGCATAAGTAATTCTGACGAAAGCCACCACTAGCACTTACTGTCTTTATAAATGCACATCTCTGCTCGGAACGAGACACCTCTGCTGTTTAATTACTTGCAGCGCTTGTTCTAAATGGGTGAATCTCATGAAAACATGTTCAGGTCACATATTCTGCCCACAGAATGACGTACTTGTGGCATCTACCAGCAGGGGTAATTAAACCACACTAATCAACCAAAATAAGACTGCTTGACATGATTTTAAATTTAAAAAGTTTTGCATTTTGGAGATGCTTTTATCTTAAGCTATTCATCAGTCTTTGCATTCCCTGGGAATCGAACCTATAACATTGGCTTTGCAATATAATATATTGTTTAAATAAATTAATACAAATAAGAAAATAAATAATAATAATAATACGCTTTAAAATAAACAATTATAAAAAAAAATATTGAATTGCGTTAATAAATTATGAACTTTGCTGTTTGATATTCAATGTAATTTTTGAAATGCTACTGAATAATCATAAAATAATTGTGCATTAGGAACAAATAAATAAATAAATATTATTATTTCATTAATTGATTTATAAAAGTAAACAAATAAATAAAAAAAACTAAAAAGGTAAACAGACAGAGAGAGAGAGAATAGCAGTGTGCATTTAATTTTTCCAAGCTGAATCACATCATTATTTTGATTAAATGTGAACTTAAGATGTCAGGTTTGCATGACTTTGCATGGCATCTATGCTATATTGTTTCCTTTATTTGAATAATTTTAAATATTCCAATCAATATTTTATCCATCTATGAGAAATGCTCGTTGTCAAATCATAATATGTATGTGCAACATAAGAACCCTCCCAACATTCCTTAAAACGCGACATATGAACTTGAAACCTCAACAAGAAGCATGTCAGCAGTGACGATCAACTGATTTAACATCCTGACATCTCAAGACTACAAGTTACTGCAACAGCAGAAGTATAAATAAACTGGCAAACGATCAAAAATGCAACTCTATTAAAAATGTATGGCTCAAGTGCATGCTGAGAAAAGGGAAAAATGTGACCACTAAGTCATTTTTGTAGGTCTATTTGATGCATTAAACCTGCTGTACTTGTTAGTTCCACTTTGAAAAAAGATCTAAATATCACAATAGAAATGCTTTAAAATTCAATAAGTACAGTATGTACTTGAAAGTTAAAAACAGTACATAACGGTTCTTTTTTTCTCCATTATTTACTCTAAAATAAATTGCTTCACAATATGTCTGGAGAAACACCCGAGTGAGCATGCCAACAGTTTCTCAAACAGATACTGTAAATATAATAGAATACACTATTTTATGCTCTCGTTCAGTTCTCAGCACCCATAATTAGTGGTAAACACTCTCCATCACGGTAATGTTTACAGTAGTGCGGTTTTTCTTCCTCTACCTCGCTGTCTTTCCCCATCTGACCAGTCTCTTTCTGTCCATGAGCATGACTCAAACTCACAGAGTTTCTTGGCAGGCACTGTGAATGGATTCACTACAGTAAACATCATTACTATAACCTATAAATTAAATATCAGCATGCAGCATTCGATGACAGGCCTCCTCTGACTTAAACCTAGTAGAGTGTTCAACTGAAACTCTTCAAACAAGTCATGACTAAGGTTTAATAGGCTTGTATGAGGAGACAAGCTGCTTAAACTTATTTCCAGCTGCTAAAACTTCAGCAATAACCTGCAGAATGAAGTCAGTTTCAGTAAAGTTATATATTGTTTGTAGATTTGATCTGGAGGGCAGTAACTCAAGGAGTATATATTGAAAACAGGCTTATTATTAATGTAATTTAATTTAATATTTTAACACTTTATTTTAAGGTGGCTTTGTTACATGTTGTTTTACATAAAAGATCAAAAGGCAAAGTTTATCACTTAAAATACATTTTTACTAACATAAATTAATAAATTAAATATGTATCATCATCATTATCATTATTTGTATTAATTTAAATATTTTTTAAATTGTTTATAATTATTTATTCGCATTTCTATATTTCACATCGAATATCAAGCGGGCAAGTTTATTTTTTATTTTACATTTTAATGCAATTTAATTTAATTAAATATTAATAATTATGCACTCCTTATAATTATATTTTATTATTTACATTATGATTACAATTATACTACATTATATTATAAAAAAATATTTATTTATAATTTTATTAATTTCATTACCTTAGCATTTTTTATATATAGTATTTTATTATTTTATATTTATTAGCCATTTTTACATGAAAGTTCAAGGGGCAAAATTTTAAGTTTAGATTGATTATTATATTACATATTATATTATCATAGTTTATTATGTATTATTTATTCTGAATTAGAATTAGATTTTTTTTATTAATGTTGTTGTTGATTGGTTATTTAATTTATTTTCTTAATTTGTATAATTTTATCAACATTTATCATTCAAAATTATTTATCAATTGTTTATTAGTGTTTGTTTGTTAACTTTGATTCATTTGTATTAATGTAATTGAACTAAAATTAATACTTGTTTACATTAATTATATTTTTGTAATAATTGTTATTATTATTTGCGTGTAAATAAATATATACATACATACTCTTTCAAAGGAGATTTTCCACAGCTCTAACACTATTTTTGGCAGCTCTGTGATAGCGATACACATGCGAGCGAGGGGAGTCATGGCCCACTCCGGTCAAATGTTTTGATAAGAACAGCACATCAGTCCTCAGAGCTCGGTAAAGCAGTTACGGCTGTGTGAACTGCGCAAATCCCTAAAGCATGACCAGCCGAATATATGATACGGCTTCTCCCATCACGCCGGGCACTAAAAGAACCAAAAATGCTGAGTGATGCTTGAGCAATCAGGAACAAGCGCTCTGTCAGAAGACTGTCGGAGGAGGGCAGGGGCGTCACGGCCGGGCGAGCGAGACACAGTGGGGCCAGAAACAGCATGCTGATGTCCGTGAGGCTGTATGCACCAGCATCCTCACTCTGATTCATCTGTCATATAGAATCATAACTCTGAGTCATGTGCTTCTGACCTGAGAAAAGACAGCCGGGGCTGTAAAGTGGTGGAACACTATCCCAAAAAATAGTAGGACGGAAATTGCAAATGATAAATGCAAATAATCATGCATACAATCATGGTATTATTGCCACTTGACGTTCATTGTAAAATCTGGGATCTGAAGCATGAAGTAAAGTGTGGCCTCTGTTCAAAACATTCAGAGAGTGAGGTTTTAGCGCCCATGCACAATAGACAGCTCGGTTATCAACAAATAAATATGAATCACAGAGCACATTTGACTGTGTTCGGCTGGGATTTAAATGCCATTTGCATAATCCGTCAGGCTCATGATATTGTTCTTAATTTGGTTTTAAAAGGATTAAGAAAGGATCACTGCTGTGTACCGTTTCACAGTTGGTTAATTTGGCACCAAACGAGCTGTGTTCCCGCCGTCAACACTTGCCACAAAGTTTGCCCAGTGGAACCGATGCTTAATTGTTCATCAAGAGTTGTGACTGAGGGCAGCGCTTGGTAACAGTACTTCTTGCGTTACTCATTATTTTGCTTAAAAAATATATATATTTTGCATAACTTGAGCTGAATTACTCTTTCTCTGTTTCTCTTCCTTGGCTTGCAGGCATTCATTTTACGTTTAAATGTTATTTTTGCTGTCACAAGTGGCAGCATCTTTCTACATACATTACATGACATTACATATGTTATATCAATGAAAAACCAGCAAATGAAATAATTGCCATTTATAATATCTAAAATCAAATAATAATATAATATAATATAATATAATATAATATAATATAATATAATATAATATAATATAATATAATATAATATAATATAATATAATATAATAATATACCTGTAGACATTTATTTAAATAAAACATTTACGTACATATATTTATAAATTGTAATTATTAAAATATTACATTATTTAATTATGTACTGACAAATGGAATTGAAATAAATATAATATCGATGTATTTATTTAAAATATGTTAATTAATATAACACACAAATTTACTTATAATTGAAATATTTAAAAGTATAATTGACAAATTATATATATATATATATATATATATATATATATATATATATATATATATATATATATGTCAATTATATATAATTTGTGTAAGTAAATTTCATTTAATAGTAAAATACATAAAAATAGCTATTTTGTTATTTGTATTATGATTTGATTTAATTTAGTAATTTAATAAACACATGATAGGTAAAAATTGATAGCCTGAATGCACTGTAAATCGCTTTGGATTAAAGCGTCTGCTAAATGCATAAATTTAAATTTAATTTAAATTTAATTTTTAAATTTAAACTTAATAACTTACAGTTCTTTCCATATATCCAAGTGAAATGGATATGAAAAAGGGTCAGGGACTTGGTTTTGTTCATTGGTTGTTGATTGGATGGAGGCAGACCCATCCAAAGAAAGTGTTTAAGGAGACTGAATGATTGGAGAAGTCCAGCACACATCACTAGACACAAGTCTGTTGTTTCACTGGAAGAACAAGACATTTCCAACAAGAACTTGAAAAATAAAATAAAAAAAGAAACATTGGCATAAATGAATTGTTCACAAGATCACTAACATGCATTTAAAAAATAGATACAGTGAATTTTCATTTCACATTGATTTTAATGCATTACTATACTCATCCTTGAAAAATGCATCTGATTGCGTCATGTGAGTTACTGTACCTCCAGTACAGCTTGTGAGTTTGCATCTTGGCCTATTACGCACTCACTATAACAGCATGTTGGACCCTCATTTATCGTGTTCTGTCTGCACAGGGCAGGGCCACACATCTCAGATTAAAGAGAAATATTCATTGAAATGTATCTCACCTCTATTTTTCCACTCCTATGCGAGGGAATGGAGCTTTTGATCTCAGCAGCAGCTGGAATGTGAGTTTGGGTGAGGAGGAAACGTGGAGCGGGTTTCAATCAGTGCTGAGCTCGCTGACGACCCTCCTCTCTGTCTCCGCTCCTGCCGACGGCATGGAACAAGGCAGAGAGGCCATGCACATGACATCCCATTTATTATTAATTAATCACTTAATTGCCAGGCAGACACTCTCATTCTGAAGGACTTAAACTTCCAGTGTATCACACTGTGTCCTCTGTGGTTCAGTCCAGTGATTTTACTTAGGCTGCATTCACAAGGTGAATATTTACTAAAAACGATAAATGGTCCTGTTTACACAACAGTTATTAAATTATGTCGGACTGAATTATGTCTATATGGATGGATAAAAAAAAGTCAATCCAATTTCCTATTCTTGCATACATAAATAAAGACAAAACCCTGTTTTGTTTTGTTTTTAAATCAATATGTTTATTTAAGGATGCAATAAACTGATCTAAAGTGACAGTAAAGGCATTTTACTTGAGCTTTTACTATATTTTTAGTGAAAAAAAGGCAGCCTTGGTGAGCATAAGAGACTTTTTTCAAAATTAAAAGGTACTCTTCAACATGCGGTTTTGTTTTAGAAAACCTATTTAAACTATTCTGAACCCAGCAGTCAAGAAATTGTATGATTAAACCACAAAATATTAATCATTTTGAGTTAACAAGCCTCTCTTGGGTTTGTTGTAGCCCTCAACACGGCAAACGCTGTGCAAACACTTCAATATTTCAGAGATGGATTGATCGGTTTGCTGTTGAATATGAAAACATTTGGATACTATGATGGTGTTTGGTGTCTGTTCTTGTCAATTAAATAAAATGACACATGAAGTCCAGGCTTGTGCACCGTTTGAAATCAGATTGAACTGACTGAATCTAAATATATAGTAAAAATCTTAAATTCTGAATTTTTACGTGTAAAATGACATACACCAACATAAAGTAAGAATTTTAGACTCAAAATATGGCTTGATTCATGGGAACAACCTACAAACAGTCATCTCCAGCATGGCTATATACATTATTGTCCCATCTTTATACAATCTCACTGTTTTAAGCAAAGTCATCGTCTGCCATATGTTCCAGCAGACTTATGTTCTAACAATC
The DNA here is from genome assembly GCF_023724105.1 of Carassius gibelio. Lineage (NCBI taxonomy): Eukaryota > Metazoa > Chordata > Actinopteri > Cypriniformes > Cyprinidae > Carassius > Carassius gibelio. The sequence goes on from NC_068412.1 coordinate 23,505,649, forward strand.
TTAATGCTTTATGTAAGTGATCTGAGATCCAGATGCTGGTTTAATTTTAAAGAAAATAAATGTTTCCTACGTGAAGCCTGAGATCACAACGAGGTACAAAAACTGATTTGTATGCTAACATGAGCTAATTAGCGTCCTCTTGTTTTTACCAAAATGGGCTGAATTGCAAATGTTGAGTGGAGTTAATTCTGGTCAAAAGCCAATTGCTGAAAAAAACAGAGGCCTCAGCTAAGTGTGCATATGGTGACTGAGAGCTCAGACCCACTGAGTTTTACACTGGAATTAACATAGTCAGACGGCTCAAGATTCAAGAGTTATGCCAGAAAAAACATGCGCTTTTTGGGGAACAGACAGAGAAATCCCAACAAAGCAATGAAACCCCAGCATGTGAGTTAGAAGGTGTTTTGTGTATGTGTGTGTGTGTGTGTGTGTGTGTGTGTGTGTGTGTGTGTGTGTGTGTGTTTTGGAGAAGACAAAGTATTTCACATAAATCCTACAAGCAATATATATATATATATATATAGAGAGAGAGAGAGAGAGAGAGAGAGAGAGAGAGATTTTATAGATAAAAATTATAGATATATTATTATAGCTAATATAATTATAATTAAAGACAGACAGACAGACAGACAGACAGACAGACAGACAGACAGACAGACAGACAGACAGATAGATAGATAGATAGATAGATAGATAGATAGATAGATAGATAGATAGATAGATAGATAGATAGATAGATAGATAGATAGATAGATAGATTCCATAAGTAAACATGAACAAAAATTAAAATATGTACTTTTAAAGAATCTGTTCATAATAATTGCAACATTTACTAATACATTATTAAAATCCAAAATTGTATTTGCTAATATTAATGAATGAGCCTGAGCTAACATGAACAAACAATGAACATATGCACTTTTATTAATTCATGTTAACAAACATTAATAAATACTGCAATTAATATTTGTTAATATTAGTAATATTACTAATAAATTGTTCAAATTAGTCAATGCATTAATTAAAGGTCCCCTTCTTCGTGATTCCATGTTTTAAACTTTAGTTAGTGTGTAATGTTGTTGTTAGAGTATAAATAATATCTGTAAAATTTAAAGCTCAAAGTTCAATGCCAAGCGAGATATTTGATTTAACAGAATTCGCCTACAAAAAACGACCCGTTTGGACTACAGCCATCTAGTTCCTGTAGTAATGACATCACTAAAACAGTTTTTTTGACTAACCACCGCCCACATGAATTCACAAACAGGGGGGGCGTGGCCTTGTTGCGCTCATACGGAGAAGAAGGAAGAGCTGTTTGTTTTTGTTGCCATGTCGTTGAAACGCTGTTATTTCATCTCTGAGTCCAATCACCTTTGTTTGGGCTTCCCAGGAACGCTGTTCTTTGAGATTAATGGTTACAATTTATGTTTAACTCGGTTCCCAAAAATTATAAAGCACATGTAAAACTATGTGCAGCTCATTTTGCTGAGGACAGCTTGCTGAGGACAACTTTCTCAATCTCAATCAGTTTAATGCTGGATTTGTACAAAGATTATTCTTGAAAGATGGAGCAGTTCCCTCTTTGTCTGGAGAAGGCGTTGTTTATGGACCACAACTGGTAAGTGTATTTTATTATTTAAGATGGTGCGTTTAACAGTTTCTGTAACGTATTACACAAAGGGCAACGCTGTTTAGCTTTGTTAACTAGATATTAGGGCTGTGCAAAAAAAAAAATGCAGTTTTCATGCGCATTTCGTCAGTAAAAACGCTCCTGTGACTATAAATACATCTCCAGCACGTGCGTTCTAGCGTTAGCAGGAGGGCAGCCTGCTCTCAGCTGCTGTCGAATCACAACACAGGAACCACTGGCCCAATCAGAACCCATTACATATTTCTGAAGGAGAAGCTTCATAGAACAAGGAAGTCATCAGCCCGATTTTGTGACAGTGAAAACAGCGGTATACAGATAGGTGAATTGTGTGAAAAATACTGTGTTTTTTTACACGCGAAACATGAACACATGTTATATTGCACATTGTAAACACAATCAAAGCTTCAAAAAAGCACGTAAAACGGGACCTTTAATGTTCACTAATGAACCTTGGGTAACACTTTAGTATAGGGTCCAATGCACACTAATAACTAGTTGCTTATTAGCATGTCAATTATTAACATATTGGCTGTTTATTAGTGCTTATAAAGTATATATAATGCATGACATCCATAATCCTACCCAGTTCCCTAAACTTAACAACTACCTCATAAACTATTAATAAGCAGCAAATAAGGAGTTAATTGAGGCAAAAGTCATAGTTAATGGTTAGTTAATAGTGAGAATTGGACCCTAAAATAAAGTGTGACCAAATTATTTATTTATTTATTTATTTAATACAGCCATTTGACTGTGTTGTGACTATTCAACAAATATCAATTTAGATAGATATAATGAATAAATAAAAGGAGAAAACATTTCTTGTAATGTTACTATTTCTTTAAATAAATAAATGGAATTGATTGTTGAAATATGGCTTTAAATCTTCAATAAATACAGAATATTTGTGTTGTGGTGTGACATTATGTAGCACAACTTAATAAAAGTTTTTATTGTAATATGACTCAATTGTTTTTAGTTTTTCTTATCTTAAAACGTACAGGAAAAAAAAAAAATCTTTAAATCTTTAGACCTCAGATCTACCTAAAATTACTACTAGCATTATTTACTCTGAAGCAGCAACCATTTCCATAAAAACAGGACATAGCAAAAGGCCCAATCATATGACTACATTGTTGAATCTGTGATCCTTTAGCATAGTGCTACAGTATTAATTTAAATCTCTCAAAAACTCACAAACTTCACACGAGTCATGCTTTCTGTCCTCAGGGTAAATAACAGAACACCGACTGATCATTATATACTATGCACAAGTTTTTCTTACACTTTTTCAAGGTCATGGGTTCAATTCCCAGGGAACACACAGATGGATAAAATATACTGACTGGATGCAGAATGAATGTGAAAATATAAATGTGCAAACAGCACAGTTGGTAACCCATCAATTAAAGCCCATGTTATTAAAAGAGGTCCAGACAGAATATGGTTACATAAACAAATACAGCAGGGATAATGAAGACATAACTCGACAACAAATCCTCCACAGTGCCACAAATACAGTCTAACCGGTTATTTGTAGCTTATGTCATATACAGCAGTTACAGAGTTGCTGTTGTTGGTGTTTTCATTTATTATTATTTTTTGTTCCTGCAGTGTTTTGGTAACAGCCCCTAAATGTAGTTTTGTCTAGTTATACAAAATAATGTGGCATTCTCTTATAGGGATATTCCAGGTTAAGAACAAGTTCAGCTCAATCAACATAATATGTAGAATAATACGCAGCATTACCAACTAATTCATATGTTTCCAACCTTTTATTTTAAAAAGAAGCTGGGTTACAATGAGATACTTGCAATAAAAGTGAATGGGGCCAATTTGTAAATAAGAAAAGTTCTCAAACTGGATAAAACAAAATGTTATAAACTCACTCAAATCATGTTAAATGTTTTTATGTATAAGGATAAGCTTAACATTTATGCTTTTTTTTTTAAATCCTACAAAAATTGGTATTCTCCAGTTTTTCAGTAAATAATATTCCTCCCACTAAATCAGGACTGGGTGTCTTAGATTAGTTTTCCCTTGCAGCATGTTATTCAATGGGAAATTAACATTTCTCTGATGTCAGTTATATCCTAGAGGATAGTTTTCTGCAGTTGTGTGTGTTTTTACCATAGAAAATCGTATTTGAACAATATTTCCCTCTGTTTCCAGAAGCACAAGGATTGATTATTAGTCTCGTTGTTAGATCACGAATAGTGTCTTCTTTCACATTCCAAATGTAACAAGCTCTACATGAAGCAACGTGTGAGTTCAACCAAGAGCCTTCAACAACAAACAGAGTCTGGAAATGACACAGACAAAAACAAAGGGTTACGGGTTGTAAGCTCAGGTTCTCCTCTTGTTTTTTCTAGCCCTTTTTTTCTTTGTCTGTCTCTAGCTTAAAAAAAAAAAAGTAAAACATCAGGAAATGCATCAGTTTGATTGAGTCACTCTGTAAAATGATTGAACATGTATGAGGCATTACGACTTCAGCACGCACCTCTGCACATATGACTCTGATAAATGCATTTTAAAACACAGGAGGTAACAAAAGTCCCAGATATAGAATGGGCAGGTTATAGCCAACCTCGAAAACCAAAAAGTTCCTCACGAATGTTGCAATAGAGGAGCGTGCTGTGAAAACTGATAAGTTTGTGAAAAGCGGAAGCTGCAAACTATCTTTAAGGCAAGTCAGTTCACTCTGCGGCCAGAGGCATAGCAATAGGGCAAGCAAGGCAGGCAATTGCCTGGGGCCCCACATTTTGAAGGGGCCCCCGACAGCTGACCATTAGAAAAATCGGAAATGTCATTATTAATATTACATGAAGCAATACATCTGCATCCCCCCTAGGGGGACCCCTCTCGCGTTACACAGGATGTGCTTGCTTTTGTCCCCGTGAGCATCGCACGCCATTTTCAAACTGGGACAGTGCTTAAGGTCATTGCACACCCAGTCCGCATTCATGATCCAAAAAAATTGTCACGCACAGAGACCTTGCACACTGAGTCCGATGCGTATTAATGAATGTGTTACGAAAAGCTAAACAATACAAAATGTCATCGTCAAGTAGTGAGACCACCAATTTCTGTGAATTAATTGATCCTGAACAGAGATTGTTAGTCTTAGGTAGTATGTATCTGCGAGTGCACACGTACACACATACAATTTACAAGTACTTGGTGTGCTATAGTTATTGCTGTGATATGATAATATTTGTAGTATTTTTGATACAATAATATTTGTATATATAATTGTAGGTGTCTGAGCACTGGCGATTCATTCACCACCATTGACTGCAGTTTTATGGTGGCTCTGAGTTGTCAAAACGTATCTCAAAATGTGTTTTTACGGATGCAAAAAAAACGCAGAAAATCGAACCTGTTCCAATGTATTTATTCTTTTGACTGACAAAAGTTTCGGAGGCAGTGTGCAAGTGTGTTTGAAATAACATGAGGTCGAATTTATTTTATGACGTGCGAAAATTTCGTAAGCGAATTTCAGACTCAGTGTGCAAAAGCATTTACTGGGAAACAGGTTAGCTTGGGTTGCACTTAACAGAAGCATATTATGGTATTGATATAATATATTATATAGGCCTAATAATAGGTGGTACCGGGAAAGACGCGCACATCACCTGTGTCCAGGGTGTCTGCGGCTCACAGTGTTTGTCTCTTTGTGAGAGACTTTTAATTTTCCCTGGGGCCTCTACTTCATCTTGGTTCACCTCTCTCTGCGTCCATGTTTGGAACACCTCCGAGAAGCTATCTGCAGCCATGCTAGGACTACTACTGCACATAAAATGGGAAAATCATACACAAAATGTAAAAAAAAAAAAAAAAAAAAACCTTTTGTTTTGAATAAATTACTTTTTTTACATTACAATGAATTCTTTATTCTTTAATAAAGTGTTATACAAGCAAATTTGACTCTTATCTTAAAATAATTGTCATTATTAATACAAAATAACAACCTAAAAATACTTAAAATGTTCAATATGTTTTAAATCCAGCTAAAAGTAATAAATAGTGAAAATATTAACACATTTTAGGCAAAAAATAAAACATAACAAAATTAATAACAATTAATAAGTAAAACAATAAGAAAAAATAAAAAAAACAAACAAACGAAAATAAATAAAAACAAAAACAATATTACTACTACTACTACTACTACTAATAATAATAATAATAATAATAATAAAGAATAATTTAGACTTTTTATTTTAGTTAGTTACTTTTTTCCATTCCTATCATTATTTAAGTTGCTTTTTAGTGCTATTTTAAAAAACAATAATAATAATTTGTGTAAACGTATTATGCTTTTGTTTTTTTTCTGCCCCTTTTCTCTGAATTCTTTGACCAGATTCTCAGAACAATCCCAGTTGTAAAGATTTCAAATAGAAGTGTGCTGTGGGCTGAATCAGAGTGAGGCTGGAAAGAGAACGCTCCTCCACCGGGGGTCAAAACAGCACATTTTCCTGCTCCAGTTTCCTGTCATCACAAGTGTTGCTGTCTCACATTGCGGGGGTAACACAATTTGACAGCAAAGACAAGAACTGACACTTTGAGGAGCACAAGGTCTTGGTAGAGGGGGTAGAACGAAGCGGAGGACAGTGAGACGGAGTGGAAACGCTCCGAGGACTGAAGAAGAATTCTCAATGGACTATAAGTTACTAGAAATGCCCTGACAGTTTCCCCTCGTCACACACAGTGAAGCACCCATTCTCAACCTAAAAGAGCATATAGCTGCTCATTTGGATTCTGGGCTAGTTCTGATCCTGACCTTTCAGACTGTAATTAAGTTAACCTTATTTTTACAACAATGCAGAGAGCCTGTCATCATTTAATTAATTCCCATGGGCTGCAGTGAAGAGACAGAACCCAGAGACGTCAGGGAGCAGGAGATGAGTGCTCTTTCAGCTGTCTTGGGCTTGTGCGTCCAGCACTTAAGCGGATCCACTAAGGACGGGCAGTATGTAGAGGACGTGTGGGCTACGACGGCCACTTAAAGACATCTCTAAGGACCTGAATACCAGTCAGTCATGTTAAATCATTTCTTCTATGTTTAAATGAGCTCTGGTGATCAATATTGTAACAAAAATGCTGTCAACACAGAACATAATTTCTCATCTTTTGTGGGTAGTTCCGTCATCATTTACTATCACTTAAGTGGTTCCAAACCTGTAGGAGTTTAAAAATATATTTTGAAGAGCGTTGATAACAAAGTTGCTGGTAGCCATTGACTTCCATAATGGGGGCGGGGGGGGGGGGGATATTATGGAAATCAATGGCTACAAGGGTGGTTCCCAGCATTCGTTAAAATATCACTTTTTGTGTTCAACAGAGGAAAGAAATTCATACAGGGTTTGAACAACATGAGGGTTGGAAAATGACAAATTTTTCTATAAGTTTAAGGCACAAAAATTTGGAGGCTTATAATGGAGGTAAATGGGCCAGGCAAAAAATAATAATAATAAATAAATAAATGTAAAAAAAAAAACAAAAAAAACATTGAATAACATGCTGCATGTACAACAAACCGTTTTTGTTGTTGTTGTTGTTGTTGTTTGTTTGTTTGTTTGTTTGTTTGTTTTGTTTTGTAATTAACTGTTTAAATAAAATTCAAACAAAATGTTTTAAACACAAAAGAGAAAAAAAATCATTTTGCAAACAAACAAAAAATTGAACTTTTCAAACACAAGAACAGATGTACATGCAAAATGGTTAAAAAGTGAAGTGAAGTGACATTCAGCCAAGTATGGTGACCCATACTCAGAATTTGTGCTCTGCATTTAACCCATCCGAAATGCACACACACAGAGCAGTGAACACACACACACACACTGTGAGCACACACCCGGAGCAGTGGGCAGCCATTTATGCTGCGGCGCCCGGGGAGCAGTTGGGGGTTCGATGCCTTGCTCAAGGGCACCTAAGTCGTGGTATTGAAGGTGGAGAGAGAACTGTACATGCACTCCCCCCACCCACAATTCCGTCCGGCCCGAGACTAGAACCCACAACCCTTCGATTGGGAGTCCAACCCTCTAACCATTAGGCCACGACTTCCCCCTAAAAGACAAGGAAAGAAAACACAAACACAGAAAAAACAAAACATTTTTGATGACAAAATGTTTTTAAACAAAAATATTTAAAAACACCTTTCTTGAGATACAGAAAAACACACACACAAAACATTACTCTAAATTATCAGAATTATTGTCTGTGGTAATCATCGTCAAACAAACACCATGAATTGAGCTTGAACTTGTACTGAACCCAGAGCATTCCTCTACCAGCCAGACATCCAAGTATAAACCTTTTTTTTAAGCCATTTTGTGTTTGAACTTCTTTTATTTACAGCAGTTCTCCTGGTGCTTTGTGATTTGTTCCTCTGTCTCTGACTCTCAAAGTGTGACATGTTTCAAATTTTCCAGCCGTTGCATTGCTCTAATCAAAAACGTTCTGCACCATTCCATTTTATTTCCAGTCTGCATTGCCCCGTCACCATTATACCTTTTCCATCCTCCTTGCCTTTTCCTCACAACAATAAAAATGCACTAGGTAATTCTCATAAACGAGCAAGTATACATCTGGGAGGACTATTCTAATTTATGTGAAATTAATTGAGGAAAGTAGGCTTTTTCATGCTATGCTCATTTAGAAAAGCGTAATTAAACTTGCAGGGAAAATAATGATGTGGAAAAAGAAATAAATAATGTGGGCAGTCAGCCAGTATGAGAAAAAAAAAAAAGGAAAATTGAAGGTTGGTGAAAATAAACAGGGGCTTTACATTGGCTGACCAGGAGATGTGGCTACACTACTAAAGGTCAAGCCCTGTAATCTGCTTTCACAGACTTCAGGAAGAGCTCTGTTCCCAAACACTGTCGCTAACGTATTGAAAAGTTTGTCCAAAAAATAAAAAAATAAAAAAACAGTATGTTCTGTCTAGCAACTGCTTCTGCGTTTAAAGCAAAATAATAAAAAGTAAGTCAAACGGGTTTGGAGCAGCATGAGGTTGAAAATGATAAACAATATGTCAATTTTTAAGTGGACTATTCCTTTAAACCTTAATTTGATCTATTCTGTAAGATTTATTCTCTCACACACGCTGTTCTCTCACCGCACCCAACCTATCGCCTCAGGAACTGCATCTTCCCCACAAATTGATTACTTTCCTCTAAAGAGGGGGACAGCACACACACATTGAGAGAGTGTTATTCTCTCCTAAACACTGCATGGCAATACAAACACTGTAGCATAGCATCTGTATATACTGCAACAAATTGTCTGCATAGCTAGGAATAGAATTGTTGCTATGGACGTGTGACCGCTTCGACTGATGTCTGTGAAATACACCTGCACTGAAATCACAGCTCCAAGATTAACACCATTCATTCAATAAAGGCAAAAGAATGCTGATGTTGTTTTTCAAAATAAAAAAGAGGCATATTTTCATAATCAGAGATATTATGAAATGCCCACAGTAACTGAAATAAACTATACAATTGACACCTTTTGTAAAATACATAAAATCATAATAATAATTATTATTATTATAACCAATATAAAAATATGCAATTATTTGTATTAAAGGTGCTGTAGGGAACTTTTGTAAAAAAAAATTTTTTTACATATTTGTTAAACCTGTCATTATGTCCTGACAGTAGAATATGAGACAGATAATCTGTGAAAAAAATCAAGCTCCTCTGGCTCCTCCCAGTGGTCCTATTGCCATTTGCAGAAACTCTATCGCTCCCGGTAAGAAACAACCAATCAGAGCTGAATCCATTTTCCAAACCGTGTTTTTAGCTTGTCCTGAATCACTAGGGTGCACCTATAATAAGTGTTTATATTGGGACTATATTATATTGCTTCGGGGAAACCGCGGCGGAGTAACCCAGTACCTTTGTGATTCTTCATAGACATAAACAGAGAGAAGTAGTTCCGGCTACGATGTTCTTCCGCAAGACGCAAGCAGTTCTGTTTATTAACCGCTAGAGCGTCAAAAGTTCCCTACCGCAGCTTTAATAAAAACTTATTTGTCATAATAAAAATAGATAGATTTTATACTGATGTTTGTCTATCTATCTATCTATCTATCTATCTATCTATCTATCTATCTATCTGTGTTTGTAGATAGATAGACAGATAGATAGATAACATTTATATTTTTCACACACACACACACAAACACACACACATGCACACACGCACGCACGCACACACACACACACACACACACACACACACACACACACACACATACATATATATATATATATATATATATATATATATATATTAGGGCTGGGACTTTAACGCGTTAATTGAGATTAATTAATTACACAAAAAATAACGCGTTAACTAAGATTAATTAATTACAGAAAAAAAAAATTCCCGCATTTTTTATAACTTATTTTTGCACCGCGGAACGTTTCTCACTGGATTTGTTTCGGCGGACCGATTATACTGAAGCACCAACTAGCGTTCGCTTCGCATATCACTACTGATATCACTGCAGCACATCGAGCCTCAAGTATCACCTCAACGCAAAACATATAGCAGCTAGCGTGGACTTTACACTTTATGTTGAACTATATATTATTTTCTTGGTGCAACAGTTTATGTTGAACTCTTTATTGTTTTGGCTAAGGTTATTGAGAGTTGGACTTAGTATGTTATGGCCTCTGAAGCAACAGAGAGATGTTTTCTAATAGTCAGTGTTTCCAATGTTCTGAATGTAATTGACAGTATTGTGTTTTACTTAAAAAACTCTTTACAGAAGGTTCCAGCACCTATAAGCTTCCTGAATTTCTGAAATGTACTATTTCTAAATTGTTTCTAAATATGCTATTGCTACACTTCATGGCAAAAATTGCACTGGTCTGCTAGACTTGGTTGAACAAAAATAAACAATATTTTGTTGCTTAAGCTTATGTATTCAGTCATTATTCAATGGTATACTATAAATCCATGTGAAAAAAAACTAAAGAATATGGATAATATAATATAATATAATATAATATAAAAGTAGCTTTTTAGCCCTGCTACACCTTACTTCTTGAATTGATTTGACTCGGGGTTAAAAGCAGGGCTCTGTTTCGTAGCACAACAGGAGGGTAGTATCTGAGGGTATATGAGCATTTTTGAGCTTAGATCCACTTGTCAAATGTTTTGCAATGGAAACACAGAGAAAAGCAGGGATCCTGTGGCTCACTTTTATTGCAGGTCCTCAGAGTCAAAGGCTCACGGAGATCTTAAGACCTATATGTCACATTTCTGAGGGTAGTTTTGACTAAAGAGTGGGGATTTTCTTTGTAAAGGCTGATAAAGATGGAGCGGAGAGAGAGAAAGAGAGAACTGGGTGGATGGATGTCTCTCTATCTGTCTGTTCTGAATTTCACAGCTCCAACCGTAAGCCCACATTAAAATGATAATGACTCATTTCCCCTGAGTTGCCAGAGATACTCCCTCCAACCAAAGCCCTGAATCTCCTCCTGAATATCCTGCGAGTCATTCTCACTGTGTGAAATGAAACGCTGAGACTGAGGATTAGAGTTGCTTTGCCATTAACGTTATTTGGCCTATGACCCTCTGTGCTGACCGCAGGCAACACACGCTCCTGCGGCAATAATGCAGTCTGAACGCTTACATAACATGCCACATCTTTCCTTTATTCATCTAGATATGAGCATGTGGTAAATATTGTTCATGTCATCCATATTTAATGTCTAAATGTTGCACTGTGTTTTCTAAGGTTAAATAACTTTCCCTGGAGTTACATAGCAGATTGGCAATTTACAAACTCGCACAAAAAGGCATCTAGGGAGACGATTAATGTTAATGTTAGACATTCATTATTAATAAGAAAATAAATTGTTATTTCTTATTTTCATATGCTTATATTCAGCAAAGATGCATTAAATCTATCAATTGTAACAGTAAATATATTTTTACTGTCACAACATATGTATTTGAGAATCGTGAAAAAAAGTAAATGTATTAAAGTTTTCAATAACATATTGAGCAGCACACCTGTTTTCAACATTGACAATAATATTTTTTCTTGTGCACTAAATCAGCATATTTGAATGATTTCTGATGCTGAAAATTCAGCTTTGCATCACAGAAATGAATTACAATTTAAAATGCATTAAAATGGAACACAGATATTTCGAATTGTAATAATATTTTACAATATTACCATTTTTACTGGATTTTAATCAAACAAAAGCAGCCTTAGTGATCTTTAAAATCCTCCTTCAAAACATTAAAATCTTAAGAGCTATCAAGTCAATTTAAGTGAAAAGCAAGAGTTCTGTTATAATGCATGTTGATTAATTCATATGCAAGACGCAGCAAGTAAAATACTTCTTAAATACAATAAGGCTGGTTATTTCATCCCAATACCAAAACAACAGAAACTATTGCAGAAATATCCAGCGAAATATTCAGACTCTGACTGAATATTTGATTGAACTACAAAGCAGCCAGATCTTACAAAGCATTCACTGACAATCTCCATTGTTCACTCAAATGCCATTGAACCAATACAGAGACCCTCACTTTACAAAACAGCACAACTGTAATATCTCTAATGCACAAGTGAAAGAAAAAAAAAAAACAGAATAATCCAAAAAAGGTTTTGTTTTATTAATCTCCAGGGACTGCAAATATCCCATTGTAACAACCCTCCTTTACAAAGGAGAACTCATGCAGGTAAAGACTGTGGCATTAAATCAATAACTGTTTTACTAAAAGCTTTGTACTATATGTGCAGTGTGGGATGCACATCATATTTTATGTAAAAAAGAAATAAATAAATAAATAAAAAAGCAAAAAAGATCTTGAAAGCAGTCCAAGTCTGGAGATTTGATATGTGTTTTTCTGTCTCTATATAGTCAATCCTCATTACCAGTGCATACAGTAACTATAATGTGTAGCATGTGTACGGAGGAATATATACTGCAAAAAATAAAATAAAAATAAGATTCAAGAAATAGTCTTCTAACAGTTGGTGCCTCTTTCACATGTCTGTCCTTGAGTCCCCCAGGATTCGTTTAGTTCCTTTCCAAAGCTTATACTGGCAACTTAATTAGCAGTTTAAAATGTGCTAGATCTCCTGCTCTATGTAAATGCTACAATGGTACCAGTAACTGCTTTAAGTGTGTAATGTTAAGCTGTTAAAATGCTTTCTACTGGAGCTTAATGTAAAGAATTGACTAAATAAACTAAAATAACAAACAATTTGCTTCTAAATATAAAACTTGTGTGCCTTTGGGAAAAAGTACCTGTGGTGAAAAAGTGCCCTAGGTGCCTGTGTGAAAAAATTAGTATGGGTCAGTTTGTAATGACTATGTACTACATATTCAAAAATGAGCTATAGGAAAACCATTAAACATTTAAATAACAATGTTCTCTCGTGAAACCACATTCATTTTTACTACTGTAATATGACATTTCTAAAAGAAACAAGATATTCAATGAGAATCAATGTTATCTGTTGGGAAAATATGCAGTCAGTGGTGGAGGACAAAAACATAAACTAAAACATAAGCAGCCCTTGTGATGTCAGACAAAAAAGAAAATGATTTCTATATAAGCAAAGAAGTCACACAGTCTCATTAATCATGTCTTACTTTTTAGATAATAATAGTAATAAAAGTTGCATGTCCAGTGAGAGTTGGTCACACAAAAATTAAGTTGAGATCTCAAGAAAATAATAATAATAATAATAATAATAATAATAATAATAATAATAATAATAATTCACTATTGTTATACATACTTGTATAATATTGATAATACATATAATTATTAATAGCATGGCTTTCTTAAACTCAAAAAATGCTAATAATAAATAAATAAATAAAGGTCCTCTTAGGATTCATTATGTTTCTGTGGCAAAAGACATTACGGAATTTTGAAAGATTGACATTAAAAATTGATTCCATGCAGACTCCAAACACAAAAATAAAGAAAACATGTAGTTGGCAGGTTTGTTTTTGGCGGCCTGTTTTAATTTAAGTTGTAGTCTAGTCTTTGTGTGAAGCCGTCATTTGAGTTTTTATTAGTTTTAGTCACGTTCATACTCTTTTACGTCTAGTTGAGTTTCAGTCAACTAAAAGTCTGAGCATTTTAGTCTTATTTTAGTCAGAATTATCCATGACTATTTTCATCTAGTTTTAGTTTTTAGTAAGGCAATTTTCCTGAACAAAGTCAATATAGTATAAGTACCTCGTAGTATAGACAAAACCAAAATTTTCTTTTAGCCAAACACATTTCAAACAAGGTTATCTTATTATATTATTGTTACCTTACAGACTGATTTGAATTCACAACATTTATTTTACCAACCACACATCGGTCCCTTTCTCAGACTTAACTTTGTTTGTTGTCGTTTTCTAAATAATGGCGCGAGTGGGGTTTGAGGAAGTGCGACCTGATGCAGCCCCTGAAGTGAGACACAGGAAATAGAAATAATAATAGTAACGCGACTAAACGAGATGAAATAACGTTATAACATTTCGTCTCGTTTTGGTCGACGAAAATGGAAAATGAAGACACATTTTAGCATAGTTTTTATTTTGTAAACCAAATTCAGTCTCATTTTTATTCATCAACAATATTGCATTATACATTTAATTGTAGTCATCATTATATGACCAGCATTTACGTTGCGTCTCATCTTGTTTTCGTCACATGATAAAGGATGATTGACGACGATATTTACGTAGTCAGTCAATTTGGTAACACTTTAGTATAGGGTCCAATTCTCACTAATAACTAGTTGTTTATTAGCATGCCTATTATTAACATATTGGCTGTTTATTAGTGCTTATAATGTACATATAATGCATGACATCCATAATCCTACCCGGTAACCTAAACTTAACAACTACCTTATTAATAAGCAGCAAATTAGGTGTTAATTGAGGCAAAATTCATAGTTAATGGTTAGTTAATAGTGAGAATTGGACCTTAAAATAAAGTGTGACCCATAATTTTTGTTAACGAAAGCAACACTACACTGTAAAAAATAAGTGTAATTTTAACTGTAAAATTTTGTAAAAACGCTACGGAAAAAAACTGATAATAGGTTAACAGTAAGTTCCCGTACTATATACAGGGAAAAACTGTAAAAGATCTAACAAAGCATTTAATGTAAATTTACAGTAAAATTATGTTAATGATACAGCTTTTAGAAGTAAAAAAAGAACAAATCAATGTATAATTTACAGTCTAAAACTGTAAACTGATATTCCCAGAGTTCCCTGCGTGACACTCCACGTTTGAAAGTATTTTGTTTAAATAATCATGTTTTTAAATAGTTCTTGTTATCAGTTATGTACATTTGAGCTTTATGTTACATCTTCTGTTGCTTTATGAAAGTTTTTTGCATTATTTAAGTATCACGTGTGTTACCATGATGGTGTTTTGTGTTTCCATAAATGTGCACCTTCTATATGTTAATATATACTTCTGCTTGTGGTGAAGCTACTTGTGATGAGCTTTGATACTTCATGTGGCTTTCTCTTATACAGTACCATCTTTATTATTATGGTGGTTGTCAGTATTTTCAAGGTACAAAACAGATTTAATTTTGTGTGTTGTTGAATTTACTGGTTTATATTCACATTTTCTTGTTTGTAAATTACAGCTTTATATTGTAAAATTAACAGTTTTTGACGTAAATGTGTTTACAGTTTTCTGTATTTTTACAAAATTATTCTGGCAACCACAGCTGCCAAAAAGTTTTTGTAAAAACAACAAGAAATTTTTTACAGTGTAGTCAATGTTTCCAGTCAAAAATGGCCGGCCTACAAGGTAAGAAAATGCTTATAAATTTCTTATTGTGCTACAAAACCTGTTTTAATTGAAAGAAAATAAGCTGGTGAAAGACAAAATCTAAGATTTGGTTATAATAGCATTTGTCCTTCTTTTTTTTTTTAAATGCCAGTTATTTCTGACTGGGAATATCAAATTAGGTAAAGGACTTTCAGCAAGGGCTAAGTGACCATACACAATGAACATTCAGAAGATCATTACAGTGTTCACCTCTGAGCTGAACGTCCAGATCCTCACTGTTTTTGCAGAATTGGCACAGCAGGGAGCAATCTACTGGACCCTGCAGAACGAACACTTCCTTGCCGTCATGTTTTTTAGCAGTGCACAGGCCCTAAGGGAAGTAATGTTTCCTTTTGAAGTCTGCAAAGCCTTCATGTCCTAGATTTCTTTTATTAAAGAACAGGTTGTACAAAGCACTGAGGGGTTTCATTTAGAGGAGTAGTTCTGGCATATGTCACTCATTCTCCTCGGCTCTCACAGAAGACATGTCAATGCGCGTCTGGTTTGTTGCTCTCACTTCAGAATTGACAAGCATATCTATTTTTTGGCCAGCGGTACTAGTGTACAACACTCCATTCCTTTTGAGATCAAGGAAACGGCATCTTCCTTATCACATGGAACATCTGCTAAGCTTATTACAAATTGATTCCCATACAATGAGCAGACTTTATTGGTTCAAATGTCTACTTCAACATCCCTGAAGGAAGAAGCAGGCTCCTGGAGTTTCATGGAGAAAAAGACAGGTGGGAAATCAGACCACCTCCTGAACATTAGTGTGTCTTCACAGAGTCAGACATGGTGAGAAGCCTATTAATGGATAAAATCATTCACACGACCCCCCTAGTATGCAATGCTTGATCAATTGAATGGAGGTAAACAGAGCTAATATCTCATGCATGGAAGTCAAACCCAGCACTTTTAAAATGGTCCTGTCTTACAGTCTCAATACCTACTGTGAGGCATGGTGGGATAGATGAGAAGCCCCCATTAGGTAACAAAAAAAGGTTGTTGATTCACCTGACTGAGTGGCGTATTTAAAATAACAGCTTACTCAAAAATTGCACACAAAACTATTATATAATTTCAAAACTTTGTGTACTTTTCACAGCCTTACAGTGTAAATCACTATTCACATTTTCAGTGGAAAGAGCAGCTTGAACATCTGGGTAAACATTTCCTTTTGAATTTCACTGAAAAAAAAAAGAGAATAATACAGGTTTAAAATAAAATAAAATAAAAAAATAAAATAAAAGTTTATATAATATATATGAATAATATATAAAATATGTAATAAAATAATAATAAAATAATAAAATGTCACGAAGGAGGAGAACATTTATTTATAAATTCAAAAATTATTATTTCTATTAATTCCAAATTATATTATATTAATAAAAATATAATAATAATAATATGATGCAAAATATGACCGTATTTATGTATATTTCAGATTATATTTTAACAAGACTTGTTAAATTTAAAATAACTACAACCTAATTTCATATTAACAATAATAATAAAATAACAATAATGATGATCATAAAAGACCAGCCAGATTGGATCTTTGGTAAAAAAAAAAAAAATTAACTAGAGTTGTGCATTTAAAACTTCAGAATCATTTTAAAGTTTCTAATCACCATCCACTTTCATAAAAAAAGGTATATTCAAATATAGATTTAATATTTGAATACATCGTGTGTCTCTTAAAAAAATATTTAAAAAAAAATAGAGGATTATAATGACATAAGAGTCAACTTTATTAAAAACTAAAAGCTCTGTCACTTTTATATCTGATGCTGGCAGAAAATAACAAGAAACACAGTTCCTTGAAAATAAGTTCATTTATGAGGCACATCTCAATCCACAGTTTAATGATTTTGACCATAAAGGCTCATCCCAGAGCCATCCATGGGAATCCTGAGTTAAGCTTAACAGTCAAAACAATATTGCCTGAATGACCATTGCAGTATAATGTTATTGCACACAAGCTCCCGCTGCTTGAATGAGAATGCAGCTTTATGTGTCATGTTTCGTCTCAATGGCTCCTCAAGGCAGCTGCAGGTGTAAAAGTTGCATTAGTTAGCATCAGCTGTCTCTATGATTGCCTCAAAGGAGATCATAATACAGATATGACCCAGTTTATTACCCAGATGGAAGGAAGTGTTAGATGTTCAGTTAAAAAAATACAGCTGTTATGGAGCTGTAACCATAATTTATGTGTTGCCTAAACCCATTCAGAGCTAATTTATAAGGCTACTGTTATTCAATTATGAGTATTTGGACAACCCTGGAGCCTCTTTTACTGAAACTTTTACTGAAAGTGTGGGTGAGTGAATCTCACAGAAGATTTTTAGCCCATATTTCACAAACCCCAAAAATTAGAAAATCCTTTGCACATAATGTAGAAAAAAAAGAAAAGAAAATAATATTATTATAATAATAATATTATTTGGAGAATTTTTTTTAAAAAAAGCATATTTTAGATTTCTTAATATCTTTAATATTTATACATTATTTTGTTAATAATATTTCACTTATTAAAAAATAACCCCAAATGTCCAATATTTTCTGTTATCAAAGATTTTTCATATGAAAGCTGAATAAATAAGTTTTCCATTGATGCATGTATGGTTTGTTAGGATCAGACAATTTGGCCGAGATACAACTATTTGAAAATCTGGAATCAGAGGGTGCAAAAGAATAATAATAATAAATAACTAAAAATAAAAAGTATTGAGTAAATCACCTTTAAAGTTGGCCAAATAAAGTTCTTAGCAATGCATATTACTAATCAAAAATCAGGGTTTTAACATATTTACAGTAGCAAATTTACTAAATATCTTCATGGAAAATGATCTTTACTTAATATTCTAATGATTGATTTTGTGTCCAGGGCCATATATATATATATATATATATATATATATATATATATATACTTATTTTATTTCACCTGGTTGTCAAAGCAGCATTTCTAATTTTCATTTACTTTAACTTAAAGTACTAAAATTTTAACTAAATTATTTTTTTTTTTCATTATTAAGACATATTTACCAAATATGTGGAATCTCATAGGTCCAAAATGATGCTTCTCTTAACTGGTAGTTTAAAAATAATACAGTATTAATACATCTTCAATAAAAAATAATATCATAACGCAAAATATCTCAAAGGCTCCTAAAAACGCTTCATTTTTTAAAGCAGAATATATATTTTTTTGTTGAAATATGACCATGACATGTTCTTGAAAAGCATCGTGAGATTTGAAAGTATCGTGAGCGAATTCCCTCGGCTCCTTTTCCCTCCGCTCGGCTGCACAGACACAAACACAAATGCATTAGATTGGAGATGTGGAGGGATTGGGGCGAGTGTATAAACCCAGAAGGAACTCTTCACACATCAGCTGACGACACACAGTCACTCCAGAGCGGGTGAAAAGTTCACGCCGTCTGAGAAAACAACACAGGAGAAGGTCATGTGAGCCGCAGAACAGCCTGTGTGCATTATCACAGCTTGGGCAGTTTTTCATGGATTTTTCCCCATTAATTAGTGCCTTCGGATGAATCATCTTTACTGATGTAATCTTAATTAAATACTTTACGCATGACATAGATGTGTGTTAATATTAGACATTACCACTTGTCATACATTAAACAGTTAATGCAAGCCTTATTAGCACACGTCAATGAGATCAGGTTACTTTTTGCAGGATGTTCTCATTCATTAGAGCTGTGTTACACACTGCATGAAAGGTCATTCTCAAAAATCCATAATAGGGGCACTTTAATACTTTGCAAAGAGGATGTTATTGAAGCATAGCGCAGTGCAACTTTTAAACCTTTAAGCAAAAGAGTGACCCATAAGTAAGCAAATAATCTGAATCAATTATAGCAAAGGTTGTTTACTTAGATGTCTTAAAGGAACATTAGCACAAACGAGGAAATTAGAAATATGGAAGCAAACATTATTAGCACATTTTAAAAAGAGGTATTAGTGACTGGAGATGTAATTTTTGGTAAACTGCCAACCAGACAGACTCTGCCGTACGTTCTTCAGTGTGCACTTTCTGGACTATAATTTACGAGTTAGTCCGAGACTGAAGGACAGGAGGCTGGAAGGAGACAGACCGGTGTCAAATTTTGTGATGAGTCAAGACACATGCCTCCATCTCAGTGATTTGCTGGCACTGTACGTGGAGGAGAGAGATACAACTCAAGTACTCTGTCATCGTCCAAAAGAGAGGGACATCTCTGTGTTAACAACTAGGTTCTGTACACACCATAAACCTAATAAGAAAGCACTATTTAATGAGCAACTAAAAATGTAAATAATAACAATATAAATAATAATAAATTAGTAGTAGTAGTAGTGATAAATAAATACAAATGAATTTCCAATAATAACCACAACAACAATAATAACATAAAAATATAAACAAACTACAATTATTAAAATAATAATAGTAGTAATAATAAATGTAAAAAATAGTTAATGCATAAATGAAAATGAAATAAAAATAAAAATAATGAACAAACATACAAAAAAAGAAAATAATAATAATATAGTGATAAAAAATTGATATAAATGCTGGAACTTTCACTAATAATATTAATAAGAACAACAATAATTGAAATAAATAAAGCTGCCAAATTTATACACTTATTTATTAATCCCATCACACTTTATTTCAAAGTCCAATTCTCGTTATTAACAAACCATTAGCTAACCAATAAACTCATGTTATAACTCATCATAAACTCAAACTAATTTTCTGCTTATTAATAGTTAGGTAGATGTTAAACTTTGATATTGGGAGGATTAGCCATGTAGAATGTGGTCATGGAGAATATAAACAGCCAATGTGTTATTAATAGCCATGCTAATAAGCAACTAGTTAATAGTGAGAATTGGTCCCTATACTAAAGTGTTACTATTAATTATTTTGCCAAAGAAAAAAAACAATTGATATTTTTTATAAAATTATACATAAATAAATACATACATGCATGCATACATATCCTGCATACATATCCTGTTTGTAAATTTGAACACCATCAGAGCAATTCATGCCTGAAGAACCACTTAATTTTAAAGTTTGAAGTCCATATTTACAACAACTACTACAGGCAATGCACCAAGCCAAACCATTCAAATGTGTCTTTGTGTTCCAAAAAATAGGTAAGTATTCTAAAGCCACTTAACGTCTAACCAATGATATACTCATCAGCCACAGTAATATAAATATTGTTTTTGTGTGTGTGTGTTTGTGTGTGCGTGTGTGTGTGTTTATATAACATTTGACATTTGTGATTAATTCAATTAATCACCAAGTGTATCAAGAAATTAATTCAGTTAAATATTTTAATCGATTGACAGTCCTAATTAGAACAGTTCCACGATTCTTCTTCTCCCAAACAGACGTAACCGCTGGAGAAGATGGATGTGTTTGGGTGTGCAGACAAACACGTCAGGGCCAGATGATAGGGTGTCATCTCCACTCACCCAAACTGCACTCAAGGTAATTACATTGAGAGAGTAGTTCCCCGCCTCCCTCTCACCCTTTAAATCATTCAGTACATTCACCTGCTGAACCTCCGAGTACAACAGCAGGAAATCTCCACACTCACCTTGTTATGCCTTTTCCTTCATTCACAGAGACGTACGAATGTCTTGTACAAAAACACAACTGCATACTGCATGCATTTACATCTGTGAAAGGAAAGAGGACAGGAAATCAATGAAATGTTTTTAATTAAGGGAGATAAAAATACACAACTTCTCTTTTTTCCAGCTGTGCAGACAAACGAACGTGAACCACAATGCAACCCAGAGCTTTAATTGGCTAAACTCAATCTCTACATAAATACAGCCGGATAAGTTTAGTGCAAACTGTCAGACTTTTTATAGTAATTAATTATAAGTTCAAATGTAAATGTTGACTTTTGTATTTCACCAATGAAATTAGCTCCAAACAAAGCATCCAGAAAAAAAACATTTATGGATCCAGAGCAACACTGCAGTGTTTCTTTCCTGAATTAATGCTTTTGAATGAA
Source organism: Carassius gibelio (assembly GCF_023724105.1). Taxonomy (NCBI): domain Eukaryota; kingdom Metazoa; phylum Chordata; class Actinopteri; order Cypriniformes; family Cyprinidae; genus Carassius; species Carassius gibelio. The sequence continues at coordinate 23,527,201 of NC_068412.1, forward strand.
TCATTTGAGTCAGTGATTCAAGGGTCCATTTATGACAAACGAAGCAATCACTTGCTTCGTTTCTAAATGAATCAGACGTTTTGAACAAATCATTTTGTTATAATATTATATTATATTGAATGAATCATTTGAGTCAGTGATTCAATGGTCCATTCATGGTCCAATCACTTGCTTCGTTTCTAAATGAATCAGACGTTTTGAACAAATCATTAGAATTCTCCTTATTGGAAACATCACCAAAATATTGTTTACATTTTTGTCAATATTGCACACAGCAAGAATACATTGAATTGCTCAAAAGGGGCAGTAAATATATTTAAAATGTAAAAAAAATTACTTCTATGTAAAATAAATGTTGTTCTATTCATGATATAGTCAATTTTGCAATCACAGGAATAAATTAATAGAATTAGAATATAAAGCAGTCATCACAAATATGTTATAATATTTCACATTAATGTTTTTTTTTTTTTTTTTTGCTGTAATTTTGATCAAATAAACACAGCCTTATTTAGCATTTGTTTAGCCTTGTTTAGACCTTCAAAAACATAAAAAAATAATATTGTTAACCACAAACTTCTGAACAGGTGTTATTTTTACACAACCATCTCTCTGAAACTTTATATAAAACAAGCCATTTAAGCAACGTACATTTAAGAACATATGCAAATGGCTGCTGTTATGATACTTCGCTACAGTGGCATTGATCACATGTTCCTTCACATGAATGCATAGGTCATTCATCAGGGCAGGCCAAATTGAATATGCAACTCTGAATATGTTTGATAAGAAAAATGGGCGGTCATATGCTAATGTGTTTGTGCCTGAGATGCCAAGACCATGAAGATTTCAAAATGACCCAATTTTAGCAGCTTAGTTTCCATAAATGTAATTCTACATAGCACATTTATTTCAAAAAAGCAAAAAAAAATGTGACTGGTTTATACAGAATAGCTATCATATTTCCATGAATGTCTGTGATTAAACGTAACTGGAGTAATCACAGAGATACTGGCCCAGCAGATGAACTACTCTTAAATAAATCAGCTCATTTGAATGCATTAGCATTCCTCATCTCCAATATGAGGGCAAAACGCACTCGCTTACTTTGGTTCAGTAGCTTATGTAAATACACTTAGGCGGTGAGACAGACTGCTTCAGTTACTGCACTTTTTTATTCACTGACTCTTTTGGTTAACTTTTTTCATCGAGACAAGGACTCCGTGGGGAGAAACGCGAGGTCTTAGGTGTCTATGAGATTGTGAGAAGGTGTACAGACACAGTTCATTAGCTGGCTACTTTCAACTCAAATCTAATTTTTCTGTCAAACTATCAGATGAGATTAAGCGGCCGTGCCATTACGTGGCAGAGCGCGGCGATACCTTTCCATTTAACACGTCAGTGACTTTCAATTGGGAGCTGCCCTGCTGAAATGGAGAAAAGTTACAGGGAAAGTTGATGAGTGATTGGGCCATTAGGATCTTTCAGCTTCCTGCGGTGTGTGAAACAAATCAACAGAATATTGAGGCTGGAGGGTTTAAATGGATGCATTCTTTACTTTAATGAACAGTGTTCATTTTGACAGCATAAATCAACATTCAGTCCAACGAAACTGATTTTTCTGCTAGATCATTGTTTGGCTCTCGGACCGTTGCACTGAATCCACTGCACAAACTGATATAAACAATCCATCCAATCTGATATAGCCATTTTACTAGGGTAGACTTTATATGTTAAATATCAAAACACAAAAAAAACTGACTTAAGCTAACCTTTATCTTGTTGGTTTGAACAAGTGTTGAAGGTAACTAAATGTTTACATTATAAAACTTTTTTTTTATTCAACAGCTAACAAGCTAGTCAAATATTTTAATTAATTTACTTATTTTTAGATATAATGTTGCCATAATTGAGATCCCTCTTGTTTGGTGCTGGTTTAATCCAGTCCTAACAGCTATGTATAAATTCACAAATGCATGTAAAAATATATGATCCTGTTTATAACATTCAGTATAGTTACCTAGTATTTTTAATAACAATTAAATTATTAATGTAGTTTTACAACTATGAATTCTCAGCAATTTAATACTCAGTATTTACAATTATGAATACTCAGTTATAAAATTAATAATGATCTATCTATCTATCTATCTTTCTATCTATCTATTTATAAATAATTTCTTTATGAATGAGACATTTTGCATTTGTTAAACTTGCAACTGGGAATAATTATTAAGACAAAATCATAAATCTAAAGTTTTGACAAGGTACAGGTTCTGCTTCCCAAACGCTGGTTTGGACTATAGACTGATGCACTAATGAAGCCACACAATGATATCATGTGCTTTTCCTCCTCAGCTTGTAAATCTGCATGTTGGAGTAGGAAAAACCTGATAAACGAGGAACCAGGTTAGCAGAAAAGAGCTGAATGCTTGGGGTGCCGTCGTCAGCCAGAGCACCGTCATTTGTCAGCATTAGAGCAGTATTAGCTGAAATCTCTCCAAGCAGGGAAACACTTAGATGCCAGCCCCTCTCAGAAAGTTATACTAAAGAGCTGCCCTACACAGTCCTACATCTAACTATAGCTTCACTGGACAGCATGCATGGTTTTCCGTTTTTAGCAGAAATAAAAGAGGAGTCGGTTAGCAGGAATTACACTGTTGGGTTTTCTTTAGTAGATTTGCCAGGTTTCTGAAGGCAGGAGTGAAAACAGTGTCAGGCCCCTGTTTATATCTGCATATTATAATGTTAATATCCTATAATCACATTCATCTAGTCTAACTGTGAGTCACATATGCCTGTGGCTTTTGCTACTTTTGCTGAGTGAGAATACGAAGTCTACAACAAATCTTTCAAAAACGTTTGAGGCACCACAGCATGCATTTATTTAGTCACTCCCAGATGTGCACAGGCACAAAATATGCAAATAAACTGCACATAGACAAACACAGACAGACTTACACACAGATGGCATGGCAACTGGGTTAAATGGTTAAAGATATGGTATCAAATAAAAAAAGCAGATTGCATTTGCCCATTTTGATTTGATAAGTACAGGACATAGAAAAATGCACAGTAATGCTAAATCAGAGCTTGTTGAAAACCAGGAAGGTGCAGTATATGAAACATTTCAAACAGCCTCCTTGTAGGAAACAAAACATAATAATCAAACAATTGTTTAAACAATAAAAAAAAGGATTTACTTTAAGACCCAATAAATGTTATGGCCTCTGAAGGAACAACAAAATAGAAAACAAAACAAAGCAAAACACAACAAAACAATAAGTGCCTTCTAGCTGAATTTTCTTTAAGACCCAATAAATAGCCTTTGAAGAAACAAAAAAAAAAAACAAAACAAAACAAACAAAACTAAACAAAACAAAACAAAACACAGGACTTCTGCTGGATTTACTTTAAGACCCAATGAATGATGTAGCCTTTGAAGGAATAACAAAACAAAACAAAAAAAACAACAACTGCCTTTTTGCAGGATTTACTTTAAGACCCAGTCAATGCTACAGTCTTTGAAGGAACAATAAACATAAAAAAAAAATAACTGCCTTCTTAGAGAATTTTATTTAAGACCTAATAAATGCTGTAGCTTTTGAAGGAACAACAAATTAAAGCACAACAAAACAAAAACTGCTTTCTTGCAGGATTTACTTCACGACCCAATAAATGCTGTCGCCTTTGAAGGAAAAACAAAGCCAAACCAATCCAAACATAAAATAATCCCTAAAATAAAAACTTAAAAACAAACCAAGTATAAAATGAACAAATGCACTTGAGATTAGAAACTATGAAACCAAACGCCAATTATGATTTCATACATCCATTAAAAATCATGAGACCAGTTAGTTCTAAGCAACTGGAATGAAATAAAAATAATTTGCAGTTGCCACTTGGATTTATATTTTCTTAACAGTGACATCCAGATAAGTGCGGCTAAAGGACCCAAACTCATTTTTGAGGACCGCTCTACAATGTTATCTTTCACCCGTGGTTAAGTTTCAGATGGAAACAGACACCCTGGCTCAAGTGGAAATGTCTGCACAGATATAAAATATTATTTATTGATCCGCGAAAAAAGTCTTATCAGCCTGTTCTCTCGATCAGCCCTATTCAGTCCTAAATAAAACTTCCATTTATTATACAAATTAAATCGGTACTCATGACCTAAGACATACATTTGCATGAATTGTATTAGCTATCTCTGAAAGCCTTTACAAGATGACTATGTATCGCTGTAGGACGTGTCAGTGACAGAGGGTAATATTCAAATATGAGAGGTGAAATTCCTTTATAATATCCTATTACTTGTATTAGTAATGGCAAAATTACTCTTTCCTTCACAGCTTTTCTATTGTCTCATGGGTAATTTCTCTAGCCCCAACCTTTTATCATTTACAAACAAATTAATATCGTCTTAGGTATCTTCTTATTAAATGGTCATTAACAACCGATTAATTATCTACAGCTTAATCTAGAATATAGCATCAAAATCATGAATCAGGATGTGCTCTAATGAACTTCACATTAAGCGACTCATTTAAATCGCAGTTGATTACTGATTGTTTACATATTCAATGTACTTTAGGTTTCCACATGCATTTATAAATTGCACAATTAAACAACTAGTTCATCCAAAATGATTTTTTTTTTTCATAATTTACTCCCTCTCGCATGCTTCCAAGCTTATATGAATTTCTTTCTTCTGTGGAACACAAAGGTGATTGACATTTTTTCCTCACAATTTTAAGTTTGTTATAATTCTTTTTCTAAGAATTGCAAGATATAAACTCAGAATAGAACATCTTTTTTTTCTTTTCTTTTTTTAAGTTAACATATTGCAATACAGTTTTTTTTCTCCTCTGAATGCTCAGTTTCCATTTCAAATATATATTTATTCAGAATCTTGAATTTTTTAATCTTGCAAAATGCCTTTTTAAAGGGAACTGTGAATCTTCATATAACTAACTTTCTAACTTTTTTTTATATCATGGAAAAAAAATCTTCACAATTATGAGAAAAAAATGACAATTGTGATATATAAACTCTATATTATATTATATTATATTATATTATATTATATTATATTATATTATATTATATTATATTATATTATATTATATTATATTATATTATACTCTGAAATTGTGGGGATCAGAATTGTGAGATAAAAAGTTGCAATTAACCTTTTTTTATTTTCTTATTCTACTGTAGAAAAGGGCTTTCATACAAAGAAAATATTTTGAAGAATGTTGGTAAACAAATGATTTTGGGTCCCATTGACTTCCATAGTGTGGATTAAAAAATAATAATAATAATAATGAAAAAATAAGAAAATTACACAAATGGGAATGGAAATTGTGGTTACCAACTTTCTTCAAAATATCTTATTCTTTGTTTCACAGACGAAAGAAATGCACAGGTTTAAAATAATTATGACAAAATGTATTTCCTCTTAAAAAGAACAGAATTAAAAAATATGAAATCCCAATATGACTTTCATTCTTCTGTAAAGCACACAACTGCATGACGGAGAAGGGAAAAAACAGTACAATGATTAATAATATCATATTTTTGTGTTTGTGTAAGAGAGAAAGTAGTAAATAATGGTGGCAGCATTTTCATTTCTGGATGAAAATGTTGACCCCTTGTCCCCTGGAGAAAATAACTGCATAATTGGCACACTTGAGAGCATGTTTTCAGCTTCACAGGAATACATCCTCCCGGCCTCCTCCTCATCAACCTGCTTGATTTCTTTAATATGAGGCATTTCGCCTCCCCGCTGGCTTCCTGACCCTGCTCTACAGACCTCCAAATGTTCAAGCGCTGTAAAGCAGAAAACACCTTTCCTGCCTCATCAGACTCAATCTTGCTGATAGGGCATTTAAGGACTGTGAAGACTAATTCCCCTGTTATTGATGGTTAATCTGTAGAAATGTCTGTAAGATGAATTTCAGGTGAAAAGAAAGGCATTTGAAGGACACAAATTGAATATATTCAGTAATAAATCAGACGTGCAACTGACAAATATCACATTATGCTACTGCAGTAACTTTCATATCTGCTTCTGTGAGGAGTGAAGGGCATACAACTAGAGATTAAATAAATATATAATCCAGCAGACAGGACAGAAGAACGACCTTCAGGGATATGAAACAAGATTTTCCCTATTACTATGACAGCGAAGTAGCTGTTATTGCCAAACAACAAGTGTATAAACACAATAAATAAGCATAAACATAAATCAAAAATATATTTGTATGCCAGAAGAGTTCTGTGCAGTTCTGAATTCTTTTGGAAAGGGAAAAACAATACTATACACACACACACGCACGCACACACACATAATATAATATTACAAAATAATGGCATAGGTCACAAAAAAAACAATTAACAGTATACTCTTAATTTCTTAATAGCTTAGTTTATTAAAATGCATAATAACAAGTAAGATACAACAGTTTTGGAATTTTACCGTTTGAGAAGCACTGCCATAGAGAAGCTTAGTCAAATATAGTCCTGTTCCTGAGTGATGTTTTCTGACTGCTGGGTAAACAACACTATTTAACTGATATAAACTACTGTGACATCACCTAGGGGCAGTCAGTTCCCATAATGCACCTGGTACTGTAAAGAAATCCCTATTTATTTTCCGTTTGTGCTGCTTTACTGCTTACACAATTATTTCAAGTATAAAACATTGTTATTTACAATACGTAGACTTTTAATCAGTTTTTAATCTTACTTTTAGGGGGACAACCCCACCCCCGGTATATCTACCCATACTTCTTCATGCCCTGCCTGTTAGTCTCCCGCTGACAGCTTTAATGACCAACCTGTTGTTCTGCTCAGTGAGCCTGTCTAAGTGTGTCATAATACAGCTTGGCTGGGAGTGACCTTGACACAGAGATAATGGACCAACAGCCCACCACAATACTACACCATATGATTACACAAACAAACACTAAACAGTGTGTTTACATGCACCATTTTACACAATAATAACACAGACAACACGCCTTAAACTGCTTTATTTTATCTGGGAGAGGTCATAAATTGTTTTAGAAAAAGAAAAAAACAAAACAAAACAAAAAAAACAAACAGATTGACACATTCCAAAGCCTTCTCTATGCGTGCAAATACTGGCTGACTTAATATCTGTTTTCCAGTATTATTTTAGTATTCTTTATATACCATTCTTTTTTTTTTATAAAGTTGTATTATAACTTTATTAACTCAAACTTAATTGTTTCAGTTTATTTCAAATCAGTTTTAGTTTACTTTATTTTTTATTTTATTTTATTTTTTAATTACCAGATTGATATATATATATATTCATTTTTGACATCAACATATCATTGAAGCTGGAATGTAAAAAAAAAAAAAAGAAAATCTTGCAATTGCAACTTTTTGTGATTTTAGATCACACATATTTCTAAGCTGCACATTTATTTTTTTATATTTCAGAAATGCACAATAATTTCTCAGCTATTTATCACAATTTTACTTCATGTCTCACAATAAGCCTCTTTATCTCCTAATCTGGCTTTATTTCTTACTTTAAACTTTAGCTCACAATTAGGTTTTTCACATTTTAAAAAGCAGATGTTTCAAATTCCTAAATTCTGTTTTTGAGTTGTACCAGCTTTCTTTGTGTGCATAAACACACACAATGTAGATTTCATCATCCATATTTCATCATATAATATGTACACTCTCAATCTTACCGACTTGGAAACGCAACTGCACTGAAGCACTTGTTGATCTGTGACAAGGTCGGCCCCAGATTCAGCTAGCGATTTCTGCTTTGCTGAAATGTCATGATCCTCTTTGCGCAGATGAGAGTGTGACCTTTGTTAGCCAGAGGCACCAGCAGAGCCCTGAGAGCCAACATCCTGACCAGAGCACTGTACACAAAGAAACACTGCACTGATGCTGCCAGCCAAGTGGATGTCTATAAGAGAAGACACATCTTAAAAAACAACTCTAGGAACAATAATCTGTGTCTTGCTCTTTGACTATTCCAGGTCAAAGAAGATATTCTCATTCTGCTGAATCGCACTGAAGAAAAAAAAAACACAGCTACATGCAGAAGAAATGTCAGTATAATAAGAGCAGACTAGTTTTGCCTCAGCAGTCCAAAGCTGTACTTATTTATTATTTATTATGATCATGTACTTGTAGCAGCTGGGAAAGACAAATTTCATCATGCAGAAACATTAGACCACAGACAGGGACAAACTAAAAGGTCAATTACAGAACAGCCATCTTTAAATATGTTTTCATTAACCAGTTCAAACACAGAGAGGCAACAGAGTTTACTGAACTTGTTTTCTATATTTGACAATTGTTTTACAAAATAAATATGGTAACACTTTAGAATAGGAACCAATCCTCACATTAACTAGCTGCTTATTAGCACATTTAGTATATTATTATTAGCATACTGGCTGTTTATTAGTATTTATAAAGCACATCTTCTGCATGACCATATTCTACATCCCTACTCCTCCCAAAACCTAAACATAACAACTACCTTACTAACTTTTAACAAGCAAACGAGTTTATTGAGGCAAAAATCATAATTAATGGTATGTTAATGGTGAGAATTGGACCCCTAAAATAAAATGTGAACATAAATATTAGTGACTATACTGTAAGCAGTATCACTGAGCTACTATTATAGATTTTTTTATTAATATTTCAAATCAGTTTATATTATATATCCTTTCATTTAGTTAAAGTGTTTTAGGTCATTTTTAGTAGTATTTGTTTTGTGTGTCGATATATATATATTATTTTACATTTTTATTTCAGTCTTTAATTGTAGTTCTTTAGTTCAACATTTTAAGAAATATTGGAATGGGAATTATACCTTTTTTTCTTTTCTTTTTTTACTTCAGTTAATGTTTATTAAAGTAAACATTTTTCATGGTTTCATTTTAATTTTAGTTTAATTTTAATTTTAGTTAACTATTATAACCCGATTACAATGTAGTTACTAAAATCATCTAAATAAAAATATACACTATTGTTTAAAGGTTTGGAATATTTTTTTTTTTAATTTGTAAAAAATAAAATTAAGAATTTCAAATGTTTTTTTGTGCTCACTGCATAGTAAACTGTGTGAGTTTATGTATGTGTTTGTGTACGTGTGTGTGTGTGTGTGTGTGTGTGTGTGTGTGTGTGTGTGTGTGTGTATATATATATATATATAAATAACTTTTCTATTTTAAAATATTAACATTTAAAAATTTTATTTTAAATATGTTAAAATTATTTGTGAAATGGCAAAGCTGCATTTTAATACATTCTAATACACTGATTTGCTGATCGAGAAACATTTATTATTATTATAAATGTTGAAAACAATTCTGCTTCATAATTTTTTTGGAAACCATTATAATTTTTTTCAGGATGGAACAGCATTTTTAACAAAAACAAATATTATAAATATTTTGACACTATAAATGTCTTTACGGTCACTTGTGATCAAACTAATGTGTCCTTGCTGAATAAAACCGTAAATTTATTTCAATCAAAGAACAAATCTATTGAATGGTAGTATATGCTATCTTACATACGTTAGTGTGGTGTGGTGTTCCACTACAGAGTGCTCTTATGAGTCAAGTGCCCTGTGTTGTGATGGGGATTCAGGATTAGTTCAAAGAACTGTCAACGGTGTTCAGAATGAGCCAGCTTGGACATTTTTCCCAGCCCTAGTGGAATTTCAACGTGCCCAGTCTAATTACAGAGATGCTTTATCTGCGTTGTGGGTGAACTTTCTCTGAACCGCCCCCTTTGCAGTGCCAGAGGTGAAGATTAGCATTGGACCAAAGCTGATACACTTTGGGCTGGTTTTGATGTCAATCCCATTAAGATCACACCATATCTGGTTATTGCATGTAAAAATTGAGAAAAAAAGTGGAGAGAATACCAACTAGCTTGTCTGCTTGACAAAATTATTAATTACATTTGTGCCAAGTTAATCGGGGAGCTTAAAAATCCCACACTGAAGGACACCCACTTTGAGGTTCTGCCATTTTAATAAAATGTTTTAATGAAGGCCTTTTTCTTTTTTTTTAATTCTTGTCTTTCATGTGTTTGTTTACACAAATGTGTCCCCTTGAATCAAAAAAAAAAAAAACTCTATTAATCAAAAGTTTCAGGCAAGTTAAATTATAACTTAAAGGGTGTGTGTGTGTGTGTGTGCGTGTGTGTGTGTGTGCGTCCCCCTTTCATACAGTAACTGACTGTTGACAAACATAATGCAGGACAACAACCCTAAAATAAGATATTGGTGCAAAAATGCCCTGTATGAGTTTTTCTCATATTTATATTACATGATAAACAATATCAACTTTGCATTTAATATGCTTTGATACAACACACTGTGAACATCCACCCCTTTCTGTAATGACCTTCTGTGACTTACCCTCTTTGTGAAGGGTGTCAGTGATTGTCATGTGTGCCATTGCCAAGTCAGCCGTCTTCCCCATTATTTTGGTTTCGAAGTACAAGAGATACCCAGAATTTATTCTGTCGGGATGGTCATTTAATGAAACTCAAATGTAAATATTCCAATATTTTGAGGTACTGGATTTTTTACTTTCATGCACTGTAATCATCAAAATTAAATATAAAAAATATAAACATATGATACATGTAATGAATTTAGAATATATGAATGTTTCAGTTTTTAAAATAAGTTACAAACAATTACTCACAATATTCTAGTTTTTTTTTTTTCTTTTTTTTTTTTTTAGATGCACTCGTATATATGAATAACTTTTGGAATATTAATACTTTTATTCAGCAAAGGTGCATTAATATATTCACAAGGGCCAGTAAATGCTTCAAATGTCACAAAAGATTTTTATTTCTTTTCAATTCTATTTATCAAATAAACCTTAAAATATTAGGTTTCCTAATACCTAATACTTTTATTCAGCAAGGGTGCATTAAAATTATGATATAAGTGGCTGTAAATGTTTAGAAATATTTCTATTTACATTCAATTATCAAATAAACCATAAAAGAATATCACAGTTTCCACAAAATATTAAGCAGCAAAAACAATTAATAAATAATAATAATTATAATAATAATAATAATAATAATAATAATAATAATAATAATAATAATAATAATAATAATAATAATAATAATAATAATAAATGTTTATTGGAAAACAAATTATCATATTAAAAATATTTCTGAAAGATTAACACTGAAGACAAGAGTAAAGTTGCTGAAAATTCAGCTTTGCAATACAGGAATAAATTACATTTTAAAATATATTAAAATAGAAAATACCTATTTTAAATAAAATATTATTTTATTAAAAAAAAAATATGACCAATCTCAAACTTTTGAATAATAGTGTAGGTAATTGAAAGAAAAAATAAAAATTTTTACTCGCTTTACTCGGCCGTGTAAACAGGAGACAAACGGCCATTTTAATTGCACCGTGGCTGATTTTAAATGCAAACAGCTCATTCTGAAACCAGCTAAACGTATCACATCATAATAAACAAGTTATCATGATTACTTCCTGCCAGATCAACTGAGATGGTCTGTGAATACTAAGGTAAACTCTCTTTCCAGGCCCCAGAGCCCCTCCTGTCATCCCATAGTGCTAGCAGGCAAATTGGGCACATCAGAGCACAACAGAGCATGCAAACATGGGCAGGCGTGCTAGGAATCCTGAGAGATCCCTTCTACACAGCCGGACAACAGGAAAGCTGCAGTATTCTGCTTGTCCAGCATAACAAGCATGCAGAAGACGTACAAGAGAAGCTCCTCAGAGGAGCTGGAAATGCTACAAGGGCCTGCGGAGCATCTTAAAGTACAGCGGTGGAAACACACACTCCTGTGAGCTGCTTCAGACATTCCAGTCTCTTTAACAACACTTGAGTTCATCAAAGACACATAATGTCAAACAGTTAAAAATCGGCTAGTTCACGAACAGTAACTAAACAGCAAGCAGCATGTGAAGTGATCATTGCTTTAGCATGAAATAAACATGAATGATCATCAGAAGGCATCTTGTTTTAACTGTAGGAAGATGTCAATATTCCATATTTCAAGTTTAAGTCCACCAACGTTAATCTGCTCTCCTGTCTGGTTTGTTTGTCAGACAAAAATGTTAGATTTGCCGGTATGATTAACCATAAACGTTAGGTTACTCCCCTTGAAGTGGAGTGTTTTTCACAGAGAGTGAAATGACAAATAGATATTTTTGATGCAAAAAGAAAAAAGTGCCTGAGGAATGTACCAAAAATCTGAAAATGCATTTCAGGACTCTGTGGTTCTTGTATTTCTAAGCAATTCAATGGATGTTGTATTGAGAAATCGAACTTAAAATGAAACTTAAAATGTACTAACCATATTGAAACCTCCAGAAGTCAAAACTTCCCTCTCATTTCCAGAATTTTCTGGTGCCAGATAGAGAAGCATTGTACACAGATGAACACAGATGGACACCCTCTCAGTGTTCAGAAACATGGAACGGGAAAACTGAAGTATGACTGTTAAAACTTTGACTAACATTATAAAGTATAACTAAAGCTAAAAACAAAATGATAATGAGGTAAAAAAAAAATAAAATAAATAAAAACACTGTTTAAAGCTATAGCAGCTGCCAGATCTGTATGATATGCAAATGTGTTAACCTAAATGTCTGTCTATAGATTACATAAATATATAAACATGGTAAATATTATTAGACTTAGTTTGTTTGCAGGCTAACAGCTAAGTTGTCAGCACAAAGTTCATTCGTCTTCTGTCCTGTGTATTTCATTCTTCTATATTTCCAATGGGCTGAGCCAGGATGACGGAGGAAAACAGATGAGAGAATATCAACACCTTTGATGGTGTATTTTGGTATGACACCAAACAGAAGACAGAAAACCTCAGCAGACCAAATAAAGCATACTCTGTGAAGATGTGATAAAAATCTTGTGAAGACCAAACCCTTCCTCAGCATCACTGAGCTAAAAATAAAGTCAAGCGCATTTGACAGAACAATGTCAATGTTTGATAATGCCATCTACTGGTAAATGCTACATTCTCATTTACATGTGGTACGGATATACAGTACATGCAAATCCAATCTAAAACAGAACATTTGTACAAGCAAACTATAATATTATGTTATGTTGTGTAAAAGCTATACAGCTGGGATCAAAAGGCTTTTTTATTTTACAGAGTATTATTATTATAATTATTTTAAAAAATGTTAAAATACAAATTATTAACTTAATTACAAATTATAAACTTAAATTAATGAAAGTTAAATTTCAATGCATTTCATTATCACAATAGATTAGTTAATTATAATATAATATAATATAATATAATATAATATAATATAATATAATATATATTTCTTATTTTACAGTTGCGTTTATTATTATTATTCCCAAAAAAAAAAAAAAAAAAGACTTTGTGCTTGGTCACCCCCGTTCTGTAAGAAGATACATGGGTGTTAAGTTATCGCCTCCTCTCTCCAAAATCACTCACCGAAGTATCCACGTACCTGCATCTCTCCCACTGTCTCTAAAATGACTTGTGTCAATAAACTTCTGCATTCCACTAACCCTCTGCAGGCAGTGCATTTGTTACATACATATATATAAGACAAGACATCTTATCAGGTTTTATTTTTAAGTTGGTCAAAGAAGACTTTAGACCTTACTGTACACAATAAAAAATCAATTCCTGTAGCTCAATTAGTGGAGAACTGCACTAGCAATGCCAAGATCATATGTTTGATTCCTTGGGAACGCATGATAATACAATGGAATACTTGTATGTATACATTAATTACAAAAAAATAATTAAATTCAATATATTTGCATGCAATGATTGCTCAGACAAAGTCTTATAGAATGTACAAGGGTGAATGTGGGCACTCTCCTCCACCTCTGTTCATATATATGTACTGAATTCGAATCGGGTGTGCTTATGCCATAACTGATAATGAGTTTGAGCACATTAAGCAATTCATGAAATGACACATAATGAGCTTGTCACATCATTACACCTGGTGACATGCATAATGTCCCATTAACAGCCCTATAATTGATACAATGAGCACAGCACTTTAAGCTTTTCCAATCAACTCAAAGCGTGAACGGTTCAACTATCAACAAGTCCTTTTAATATTTAGGTGGTAATTGACTAGTTAAAAATAAACATGATGGTGTGTTATTAGCTCATGAAAACAAATCTAAAATTGAGAGAGAGAACAGAGAGTGAAAAAAAGCTGTAAGTGAACAATGAGTCACTTCATAATGTGTTTTTTACAGAGAAAGTTATACAGAGAAAATATTATGCACCTAGCATTTCTAGCCATTGTTTGAAACACTTAATGAGCTATGACACATTTTAATAAATGTATATCTCCATAACTTAATTTTAAGTGAGAGAACACCTCACCTTAAATGTGGAAAGCAGCACACTCAACAAACTCACATCACAGTTAATAATGACTTCCGGTTAATCGTCTCAAACTTTCTGAGCTCACAGTAAGTGAAAGTGAGTGAAAGTGAAGTGACATTCAGCCAAGTATGGTGATCCATACTCAGAATTTGTGCTCTGCATTTAACCCATCCGAAATGCACACACACACACTGTGAGCACACACCCGGAGCAGCGGGCAGCCATTTATGCTGCGGCGCCCGGGGAGCAGTTGGGGGTTCAATGCCTTGCTCAAGGGCACCTAAGTCGTGGTATTGAAGGTGGAGAGAGAACTGTACATGCACTCCCCCCACCCACAATTCCGTCCGGCCCGGGACTAGAACTCACAACCCTTCGATTGGGAGTCCAACCCTCTAACCATTAGGCCACGACTTCCCACAAAGGAAGAAAAGCAGTGCAAGTATAATGCAAACCAATGCAAGAAAAGCAACATTACAAAAAATAAAAACAGACTTCTTTCATGTAGTCGCCAGCTTGATTTAATTGCTCTTTAAAAAATGGCCCTTGACAGTCATCACATTGCTCGAAACAGCTAAATATCTCTCATGCTGATATTGTGCATATTACTGTATTTCAAAATAGTCTCTTAATAAACGTGTCATGGATGCCCAGTATTGTACATTGAAAAAGTGCATTATTATTTTAACATTTGTATGACATCTTTAAAATATTGTATATATTTTAAAACACAATTTAATAACACTGTTAAATGAAAACTTTTGTGAATCACAAAATGAATATCCATTTTTAAACTTTATTATAATTTTGTGGTGCCACAATTCAAAAGCATTTAAAATTACTAATTTTAGTGTTTTATTTTGGTTGTATTTGTTATTTTTACATGCATATGTAAAGATGAAATAAGACATTGAAGCATATCTTCACTTCTTTATAATTTTCTTATTTTGTAATCTATTGTTTAACATTCTTTTTTGCATTTAATTCTTTTTGTTAACTTGATTAAAAAATAGACATACAATTTTTATTTATTCATTAATTCATTAATTAATTTTTAATGCTAGAAATGCAATCAATTTTCATACAATATAGTTAAATATAATGCAATGCCTTAATCGCATTAGATTTGTGGTTCTTCATATTCAAGGTTTGAGCACCTCTGATATCTTTAAATATATATATATATATATATATATATATATATATATATATATATAAAACAATAATTGGTACAACCCTAAAAAAGCTTAACTATTATGGAACATCATTATACATGAGGACAAACTGCATACGGCAAAAATAAATAAATAAATAAATAAAGAATTGGGTTGCTATGCCATCTGACTCAAACCTGCACTTTCCTCACAAGTCTAAATCTCATGTGCTAACCGCGAAACACGGCTCAGATTCTTTAAATCTCATTTACCTGAAAAAACTCAACGGCCAGCGTTTTCCATAAAGAAATCCACAGACTGCATGATGAAGCACCAATCTGGTTTAGAATCAGGGAGGAAAGTTATGATTAAAACAGCACAGTGGGTGGTAATAAATCAACATGTGAGACAAGCTGTCTCTGACTATCTCTGTTAAAGAAGGGAACAGTCGAGTGGGAACGTGATAGATGAAAGGTTTTTCAGACAAACATCAGAGCAGTCGGAGTGGAGAAACATCACAAAGCAGGCTGTTTGTTAGCTCCTGACTGACGTAATCCATACAGTCGCAGACAAATGAATGACTTCATTGACAGTTCCTGCAAAAGCTGTGGGCGGCTTTCTTTACTGTCTCAAAAAATGGTCAAACAAAGTGGAAAGATGATTCGTTCCTTCAAAATAAGAAAGATGTTCTATGATGGGAAGTAAGGCGATGAGTTTTCTGAGGTAAAATACTCTATGAGACATCCAGCATTTCAGAATAATCTGACTCTGTAATTTAACAAAATGACCCTCTAAGAAGGTCACATTAGAATGAAAGTAAAAAGTTTTACTTAGCCTTCCAATAACACAGCTTGCGTTCTACCTCAGATGAACTCTGCATTACTCCTGGCTTGCATCAGGTGATGGAGGACTTCTTGATATGATGCCTTACAGCAATCGGTTCAAATGGTGAAACATACTACTACAGAGCAACACAACATGAGATGACATGTCTTTGGAGACGAGGGCACTAAGAGGTCTACAGTATTATTTATAAGGAATAACTGAGAAATTGTTGTTTCAGTGTTCAATGATTCAATCTCACAGATTCACAAGATGAGAAGTTTTTTATGACTTCCTACCTAATATCAGAAACCACGCCAAGTTTATTTTTTAAATAATTAATAAATCCAAAGAAGAAACTGCATTTTCACCTATTCACAAAGATGCAGGGGTGTTACTATCCTTCAAAAGTTAACAGCCATGTGTTTTTCTTCATCAAGGCTGACAGATGAGTACAGGATGGAGATTTAGAGCTTGAAAACATGAGAATCAAAGCCTTCAACAAGCTGCAAGAGCTATTTAGAGCCATATCTGAAGATAAACCACCTCTGTCTCAGTCTCTCTCACTCATAAACAGAGCAAATGGTTTGTTGGTTAGCAACCGTACGTCCCTATGTCCTGTCTAACAAAACAAGCTTTATTAAAACTCCCTCAAGTGAGTCTCCTTCTAACCAGGGTTCAACCACAAACCACCTTCCTTCTTAATCCCAAAAGCTGCTTTGCATCACTGGCTTAAAGATGAGCGTGAGGTTACCAAGAAGACCTTCACAGCTCAAATATTTCCATGTCCATTCATTTTTTAGGTAAAAGGTGCTTTACTTTTACATTGTGACTGTCCTGTCATAATAAACATACTTGTATCATCCTCTGACACTCCAGCCATGTGTCTAGACAAGATTAAAGAGGTTTTCAGCTTTATTCAGTGTTCTGAAAAAAAAAAAAAAAAAAAAAAAAAAACCTGCTTCTTAGTCATTAACAGTTTCAGACAGGATGAGGAAACGTTTAAAAATCTGGTGGCAAGTTCTTAAAAGTCTTATTTTTTTCTTTCCTTTAAACGTAAAATATTTAATGGTAAAATATTTAAAATATTTTTTAAATAGGTTCTAAAAAAATGTTTTATAATTAATATGACTTTTTAGTTAATGAATTTAATTAACTTTAACCTTGCTAATAACAAAAGGTAAAAAAATAAATAAATAACAAAAATCAGTGAAAAAACAAACAAACTGAAACAGAGACCAAAAAAAGAAATAATTAAAACAGAATTTTTGGGAACAAAAATAAAGCTGATTTCATAGGGCTCTACAACAATTATCTGTGCATTGTTTCCTTTTTTTCAAAAATCATTTACAAATAGTATTTACATTCCTAGAAAAAAAGAGAGTACTCTTTCACGACCAACAGTCAAATCAGCTGTAGGCTCCCAATGGAGCATCAGATGACGGTTTAAGACCCGCTCTCCATTCTAGTGCTACATCGCAGTATTTTTCTTGTATACAACAGAAAAGAATAATGCAATGACACTCACTGTGCCTCTATCAGTGACTACGCTTCCGCTGGGAGAAAACATGCAATCTGGTTCGAAGTGAATATTTACCCTGCTGTTCCGACTCTCCGGTTGGAAAGAGTGGGCAGGTCTGGCATTTACACTGTCGGCATTATGCACTCTTGTCCAAAAAAATAAAAATAAAAATCTAATGTGACTTTCACAGATTTAGATGCTTTTATTATAGACTATCATACACTAAAAACAAGTTACCAGTGTCTCGCGAACAGTGTGGTAACAATGCACTTTCCATTTTCGTAATGATTGTAATTTTATGTAAAGCTTGAGGGTTTCTGTAAAAGATCTGGCACTGTCAACACATCAGTGTGGCGTCGCATGTGTCATTGAACATGGCATTTAAAATGCAGGTGGTGGCTTTACCCAGGGGTCAGATGGTTGACAGCATATCCATCTGTGTAATGTGTTTGGACAGACAGAGACACCGCTGTCCTTTGCAACAAAACGTGCACTGACACATCCCACCCAGAAACCATGACTGAACAAAACGGCGGATTTTCGCGAATCAACCTAGACATGGGAAAAGTGTTTATGATGAGATTCTGGTGCAGAAGGCAAACTGGATGGGTTTCAAAACAGAGTGAGCTGCCTTGCTGTGTAATGTTATACTAACTGAAATTGAAGATCAAAAGTGACAGATTTGAGACATTGCATAAGGGCAGTAATGCCAACGGTCACTCAAATTTGTCAGACATGATATTCAGTTTACAGTTAGACTGTAAAAAGTGGCCATGAATTTAACGGTAAAAGGCTGTAAAAATTATTCAGTAAAAACCTGTTAAATGGTCAACGGTAAGTAAGTTCCTCTACTATATATGCTGAAAAACTGTATTTGATGTTACATGTAATTTTACAGTAGTATACCATTTTTGGAAGTGGAAAAAGAATGTATAATTCACAGTGAATTACCCATAAATTTACATTCCCAAAATTCCTGTTACATGCGTTACATTCTTGCTGTCAGAGTGGAAAAATGTGCTACAGTAGCTGTCGCTACCAGATCTCGATTGCTGAAAATTTAATTGTGTTTGATGCAAAACTAACTTGACTAAATCACAAAAAAAAAAAAACATAATTTATTTTCAAGCTTTCTCAAGCAATAACATCCATTGAAAGTCCATTGAAAACATATCT
This sequence comes from Carassius gibelio, assembly GCF_023724105.1. NCBI lineage: Eukaryota > Metazoa > Chordata > Actinopteri > Cypriniformes > Cyprinidae > Carassius > Carassius gibelio. The sequence continues at coordinate 23,546,326 of NC_068412.1, forward strand.
GATCATAGACATTGTTGAAGACGTTATTGTGAACATGAATTAAAAAAAAAAAGCCAATGAATGTTGGCGTGCAAGATTTGCATTGCACTCCCTGCAGCGCGGGTATGTAAGGAGAGTGTGTGCAGTTGCACATTCAGTTTTCCGCTGAGGAGCCAACGTGTCATCAAGACAGCCTGTTGACGAGTACTGGTGTTACGGTGCATCATTGTGCTGATGCTTGTTCTGCATTTTATTGTTGTTTGCAACATTACTTGGCAACATTTTAAAAAATATATATTTTTATTTTATTTTTTGGTATTTTGCATGGTCTATTATTGGAGTGTCACCTGGGTGGCAGTTTTAACTCCTATTCACTGAATAAATGAATAAATAAATAGTCTAATAATAATATTATTATTATTAATAATAATAATAATAATAATAATAATAAAGAATAATAATTCAATCTATCCAGAGACTGAATAGAGCGGGGAATCCCCCTTCTCCCCACCTTCCAAATGTTATGTATCATAACATAACTATGTGTAAACATTATTTTAACCTTTTTTTTTTCTTTCTTTTTTTACTTTGAAAAGCAACTGTTTTCTAGCATTATAATAACTATGGCTGAACCTGAAATGATAAATGATGGATTGGAGATGCATTTAATTTACAAATAAGGTAGGAATGTGAATCCTTTTAAATCGACACCTGCCACTGTGTTTTCCTTTTTGAGTGTGTATTAAAAAAATTATGAGAGGAGGGGAGGGGGGTCTTAATCTTAGTACTCAGCATACTCAGCATGTTTAGTGTTTAAACTCGTGGCCTAGTGGTTAGAGAGTTTGACTCCTAACCCAAGGGTTGTGGGTTTGAGTCTCGGGCCGGCAATACCACGACTTAAGTACCCTTGATCAAGGCACTGAACCCCCAACTGCTCCCCGGGCGTCGCAGCATAAATGGCTGCCCACTGCTCTGGGTGTGTGTTCATGGTGTGTGTGTGTGTTATCATATCACTTTTGTGTGAACCACAGCTACTGCTTTTTTTACCATTTTTATTTTTATTTTTTGCAGTGTACAGTTTTCCCAGAATACTGTATAAAGACAGAAGACTTTTTTTCTATAAGAAGCATCATATGCTCATCAAGGCTGAATTTATTTAATCACAATTTTTAAAACTGTTTTCTATTTTAGTATATTTTGAAAATGTCATTTATTCCTGTGATACAAAGCTGAGCTTTCAGCATTATTACTCGAGTCTGCATTGTCACATGATTTGCTGAATGAAAAAATAGTATATATGTTTATTTCTTCTAATAAAAAAAAACATCTTATTCACATCAAACTTTTGAATTGTGGTGCATTTTAATCAATTACATTCAATTTAAATTTTTAAGTGAAATCTTTAATTAGATGGAACAATATTTTGACGAACCAAATGCATTCTGGCATTGCTTTATCTGCAAAAAAAAAATGAATATGATGCTGTCTAGGAGGCCTAACTAACAGAGGTAGGCAGCTCAGTAGGTTTTGATGCAGAACTTATGAGTCACATAAATGTCGTCTTGTATTTTTAGTCATTTCAGGCCATTGTGGTTATTTCAGTGTTGTTTGAAAGGGGATTACTAACCTGTCATGAGACTTGTCATTTTACCCTGTGTACACTTGAGTTTACTTAAGCTAGACAGCCAGCGTTAACATGTGGGTCAGACAGGGCTTTTCAAATACTACAGGCCCAGTCCTCCTGCTGAGAGAGGGGCGCACAAGATGAAGCCTTCAGGTAAATTACCCCCCAAAATAAGAACATCTAGAGAACAGTACAAATAAGAACAGGGCATATTAAAAAATATAAATATTATTATTGTGATACTTTTATCAGCTGTTTGGACTCTCATTCTGATGGCACCCATTCACTGCACAGGATCCATTGGTGAGCAAATTATGTAATGCTAATTTTCTCCAAATCTGTTCAGATGAAGAAACAAATTCATCTATATCTTGGATGATCTAAGAATGAGTACATTTTCAGCAAAATATTATTTTTGTGTGAAATTTTCCTTTAAAACTCTCTTTGGAGTTTGCAGAAAGCCAGTGAACAGTATTCACTTTGAAGTGCTCTAAGTGAAATTGGTAGGGAATTGGCCCTGATCCCATATACTTTGCTAACTACAGAAGTTAACAACCCCTGAGCTCCTTTATTCTTTTTGCAATTATAAATCCTGGAACCAGCAGAGGGGTACAGTGGGCAATCACAATTTAGACACGTTGACATTAAATCATATTTGAAAAAGATCTATAGCGCATAATAGGTTTTTCAGTATGTGAAAAGTGACGTTAAATCAAACTGAGCTGCCACGTAATTGTATATTTCTCTCCAGGTTTCTATTTCTTGTTCTTTGTCTTTCTCATTCTTAAATGCAAATTCAGCTTTCCTAATCATCTTAGCATTTGCTGAAACACATACGTAATTGTTGATTAAGCAGCAATATTGGATAAGTCTGTCTACCTGTTGGTTTTGACCATTTTTATTGAAAAGCAAGCTGTTTCTCTCATAAGGAAGGAAGGAAAAAGGAGGCGAAGAATAGAGTGCAACAGTCAAATTTTAGAAGTAAAAATGTCATTCATTTTCTTCATATGCAAATTGATTTGGAAGAACTGATTTAAAGACACACCTACTGTGAGCGACGAGGTTGTTAATCAATGCTATATGGTTTTGTTGATGCTGTCAACTTGCATTATTTCAACCTACTTTCTAAATAACCACATTTAAGAGTGGAGTTCCTAGTGAAAAACTACATTACCGATGACTCTGTTAATATCCACCAATCTGAGGATCACGATGTATAAATTGCACAAAATAAACTCTTTAGTGCCAATGAAGCACTTGTGAATGACGCCAGCTTCCCTAAACTCTCAAATTACTTAAATATTTGCATGCATAATATGTATAATTTGCAACAAACATAAAATATATTGTTTCTACATATATAATCAACTTCTGTAAATCAAGAGTTTTATATTTCTCCATGTAATTTACAATGTTCTTTCGCTACAGAGTCTTGTACCTTTGTCTTTTTATCTGACCCTTTTTTATTGCTTCAAGTCAAATGTTGTAAATTTGTGATTTACTTCATAGCTGGTGGGTTTGATTTAGGGCTTATTAAATTATTTATTTTTAATAGTATCTATGGGGAAAACAAATGGAATAAAATACAAAGCCCACTAAAAAAATTGGGCAGGCATTGCTCCACTCGAATAAGGAAGGAAAGAAGATACTGGAACTCCTAATTTGAACTAAGTTTTCCAAACTCGGATTAGGACAAATGTCAAAACACTAGTTAGTCAGCCTACATCGATAATGAGTCCGTCGTCAATTAATGTGGTTTACTTGCCCATCAATTTTGCGCATAATCCTACAGCAAACCATCCAATTACTGTTGAAATGGAGGCTGTCCAATGGTGAGTCCAGTGAACTGTTTAAAACTATCAATGCTGACGAGACTGGCCGCTTCCAGCACACAAAAAAAACAAAACTCTCTGCTGTCAACCTCTGAAGATTTTCAGTGGCTAACTTCTAATAGAAAATACTTTTGAGTATTTTCTACAAAAGCTCTCAAGAGATTCATGACTTTCCATTTCAAGATTTCACAATGAAAGGTCAAAGCTAGTCCTCTAGCAAAATACCTCAGCGGTGCTCTAGCAAACTGGTACAATGGAGAAAAAAATCGGAAACAATTCAAATGTCCATTTGTCATTGGCGGAAAAAAAACAGCTCGTTTTTAAGGTCTAGAATATTAATGGACTAATGAATGGTGAATTTCACACCATGGGGCTGATTTCATGCCATACATCCTCCAGCAAAGCCAAACTGCACACTAAAAATCTCCTTTATATCACAGCAGAAACACTGTGTCCTCCTGACTGTTTGACTGCCTTCAATATTTTATAAAGAGGGATCTTTAGAGTAAATGGAGGTGGTTGATAACATTGATGTTGTTTCCCTGCACATTGATATGAAACCTGACATCCGCTGCCGTGCGATTCAAACTCTTTGGACAGTTTTCCCCTGTAGTTTAATAAAACATGTGCATGGCTACTTCCTGCGTTGAAAGGTCTGATACAGGCCATTACTGTCTGCTTGACTGCCGCAGAATAGCGATCACATGACTCGAGTTTCTCTACAGGAAAATACTGTCGCCCTACTGCAAAAGGTCACCGTTATCAAGATGAAATCATTCAAGCTCAGTAATGGGGGATTTAAAAAGAGCATGCATACTGTATATTATTCTCCTCATAAAATACAATAGCTTGGAAATAAAAAAAAAAGATAGAAATATAGAACTGAAGGTATTACAGATAAGAGTAACAAAAACCAGCAATGCTTAAGTTATCTACTACCCAATACTTAAATTTTTTTTTGTTGCTCTGAGGTTGCTAGGATGTTCTGGATGGTTGATAGGGTGAATTTGGTTTACTGACCCAAATAATAATATGGTTTATATCCCTCCTTTAAGAGCTATTTGTTGTTGTTGTTACTTACAAAAAAAAAAAAAAAAAAAAAAAAATATATATATATATATATATATATATATATATATATATATATATATATATATATATATATATATATATATATATTCTATTTAAATTATAAAAATAAACAAAATACTATTGCACTGTAAATTAATAATAATTACACAACTACTGTTAATTGTAGTTATGCTTAGATTCACATATAGGTCAGATTGTCATGTTTTTACCATTTGCTAAATATTGTTCATACTGTATACATGATACGTCCCTCAATTAAGTTTGGAGATGCTGAAACTATTATCCATGCTTTTATAAACTCAAGATTGGATTATTGCAACTCCTTATATAGCTGCTTACTCATCCCTTACTTTTAACAAAAAATCTGCACATATTACTCCCATCCTTCACCAAGTTTACAGGCTTCCTATGGCCAAACATATTCCGTTCAAACTCTTAGTTTTAGTTTATAAGGCCTGTCACAGCCTCACACCTGTTGAGTTAGTACTTGGGCTGTTGCTGTGAAGGAATTTCCCTCGTGGTCATTTTGAGTGGCTTAATTGCGCACTATGCTATATTACTGGAATATATAACTAGGTCATATTCAGAAACCAGTTAAATCAATGAAACCGAAACCAAATAGCATTGAAACAGGAAGTGAAGAAAACAGAAGAGAATGACAAAATAATGATCCACATAACAGAACATAAACCTGACACTAAGATAGCCTATATATAATTATCTGAGACTTCCTATTGATATTTCCACCTGCGCATTCTAGACAGGCTGTCAGTCAGTCTTTATATTGTTCAATCATTCAAAGAGTGATGAAATTAATCGAATGGATATGATGAACGTCACTCCTTCAATGAAAGCTATTGTTGTTGTTACTTAAAACAATATTCTTATTTTATTATTATTTAAATAAAAAATTATAATAAAAATAATCACTGTTGCACTAAATAAATACAATTGTACTGTATATTAATAATAATACACACTACAACTACTACTACTACTCATAAAAATTATAATAATAATAAAAATAATTACTATACTTTATGTAATAATATATGTTTATAAATAGTGGTCATTAAAAACAATTAATGATTATAATATTATCTTATTATAAAATAGTAAAACAATTTTTATAGCATTATATACCATTGTATTTATTTATTTATTTATTTATTTATTCATTAATTTATTTCATGCTTTTACTTTACATAACATATTAATATTTACTAATACAAATGTTTATTTTCTTTGGTCTCGAGTGTGAAACTATAGCACTTTTATTTCGATTGAAAACTGCTTTGAGACCTTACAAATCAGTTTACAAATTTAGGAAGAAGTTATGCTTCCTAGGATTTACATTATTTTCATGGGTAATACTTCAGTTTGGAATTCTGTATAAATACAGGGGAGAAAAATCGCCTGAAAACAGACAGTGTCCCATTCCTCCTGCTCCAGACTGATGGCAGCATTACTGAAGGAACATCTGGAAATACTGTAGCCCTGGAAGGAGAAGATGGTACAGCACAATTAATTGTACTATCACTTTATTGTTGTCATTTAATTAAGCAATTTGTCAATACACTTGGTGTAGCAATCCCCCGATGTTCGCAAACATGACCAATTTATCTCAGTAATAACCCTGGGACTATTTATAATGAGGGATAAACGCCGGTGGTCCTGTGTGATATGCCTGGGGGCTCTGAATGCTTTTGTATCTGACGAGTAATTGTTGTTATAAGATCCCAATTAAGCACTTAGCTATTTGTCAACAGCCTATATATTTGTTTCTGACCCTATTGAAGATGTAAACAAGTTTGTATCATTTCGATCAGTCCTTTAACATATTCTCTTATATTTTGTTGAAAAAATCCCTAGTGTGTCAGCAGGAAATAACAGTTTACATTTTTCCAAACATTAATTTCGCCATTAATTGTAATTGAATTTAGTTAATTGATAAAGAAAATCTATTTATCTAAAAAGCCAGAGGTGGCCAGCGTCCCCTTTCTTTGCAAGAAAAGGTTGATTCACCTTGTTGGCCTTTCCTGATAGGAAGTGTTTTTATTACAGTTCTAGATTGAACATAAGTCACAGACAGATATTATTAGAGCAGTGGCGAGACATAACATAGATGAGTCCCTTTCAAGTTTCAAAAACAGGAATCTCAACCAAGAAGAGGCAAAGAAGTAAGCAATCATCCGACACTGGCTGATGTCGCAGTGTAATAATGGTTGCTGACTGCTTGAATTGCTTTCAATTACAGACACAGTCTGAAAACAAAGAAGGATCAAGGGTAATTATACCTCGGGGGAAATACATCAACGTCACATTACTCAGCACTTCCATCTTGATCTGTGTTTACTAGTGTGCAACTTGTTCCTGCCTTATACTTGATGCACAGTCATGCAAAAAGACCAGCAGTTGCTAAACAGCGGTTGACTAACACAAAAAGGGGACTTTTGTTAACATGCCATATTTTGAATTACAGATCCTATTTCCCTATGACAGCATGTGATCAAGCATCATTCCAAAATGATTAAGTCAAATTATGTCCATAAATGAAAAAGTAATGAGCTGAAGGTCAACTAAAGGTAAATTACATGCCATTCTGTGTTCAGTTTCTGATTTCATACCGAGCCAAATCAGGTCTTAATGATGTCTTTGATTGTAATTGCCTGAAGCACAGGGCAGATGAGTGGCTCACTGGCCACTAGCGGTCATTCAGAGTTTTACCTCTAGAGCAACGTACTGATGGCAACTAAAGTAAGGGTAACCATATGTCATCTTTTTCCCCTAAACATGTCCTCTTTTTGGACCTCCAAAAATGATTTTTGGGGATTTCTTAACTACCCTCAAATGTCTGGGATTCTGATGTTTTCGCGCTCCCGCTGAATCTTTGACCATTGCCCCCTGCTCCTACAATGAGTTTTTGGCTCCTGTGATTTTCTTGTCTACTCCTTTAAACATTCTAACATTGTATGTAATTTTGCCATATCAGGGAGCCGTTCTCAGGATGCGGTGTATTTAAATAGTTTTTAATGAGCGTTTGTGCTGTTTACTTTCACTTTCGATTTCGTAATCACACGCACTCTGTATAAAGGATGCACATCTTACAAGATCAGATATTTGACAATGAGCTTATGATCTGTTAAGGCTCAATCATGGCCTTGTCAGTCATCTCTGCTTATTCTTGACCTATGATCAGTCAAATCTGACTCCTGCAGCTCTTGTTGGATGCAGGGTTGCCATGTCCGCGTTTTTTTTCCACAGAACTGGGCTACTTTTAAACTGTTGCCATTGGTTGATTTTCCCATGTGTGTTAAAGGTTTCAAATATTGCATAAATTACATTTGACTGAAATGCAAAATGTACTGAAACCTTTTGCATTTTACCTATGATAAAACATTCATGGACTTCTACATTAACTCTTCACTCATGTTAGAATGAACTGCTCAACTTAATCCAAGCAGCTGAACCCTTAATATTTTCAAGAAACAGCTGAAAACACATCTCATTCTTCTTCATTTGACCCTCTAAATCTAGCACGCTATATTCTAATGCCACTTCTAATTTTATATACTTGTTTTTTTATTATTATTACTGATCTTCTAACATGTGCACTCTCTATTCTATTTCTATTCTAACTACTTATTTTATTTCTAAAGAAAGAAGAGCCTTTAACACTAGTATTGTGTATTATTTCTACTAATTGTCTTTTTATTTACTATAAATAATGTCCTTCTAATGCTTGCATTATCTATTCTTTTTCTATTGTACTGACTTGTTATATTTTTATTAAAAAATTGCCCTCTAACACTAGCATTCCCTATTCTTTTTATATTATTTCTACTTGAATTCTTTTTTATAAATTATAAAAACAAGCTCTGTCCCCTTTTGGAAAAACTAAAATACTGTATGGTCACCCTAACTGAAGTTAAATTATTCCACAGCTGTCTAATCCATAAGTTTAACGAAGAAAAAAAAAATTATAAGCATTTTCAGTGAAACGGATGTATACAGAATGACAAGGGTAATTAAATTCAACAATAAGGAATTGGTTATCAGTTATCTCATCTTTTAGCAAAGGAATTGCATTTCTTTCCCCCAAATGTTTCTTCCTCACAAGTGGGCTATGCAATATTGCAAAAAACTAAACAAAATAAAAATAGAAAGAAAATGATTTATATGTTTTTTATATAACAATGATTAAACAATATTTTGCTTAGTATCTTTTTACCTTGGCTGGTTTTGGTCTGTCATGGATAAATAAACATTACAGTAAAAAGCCAGTAGATGGCAGCAAGTCCCTTTCATAATGAGAGATTCATTGAATCATTCATTCAAATAATTTGTTTAAATCAACTGATTTATTTAGCAACAAAGCAAGTGACTGTGATGCATTAATGTTCTGCTTTTTTTAAGTTTTTTTGAAACAGATTTAAAAAAGCAGACAATATAGTTTCTAAATTGTAACATGCTCAAAATTAAAAAAATGTTTAAACATATAAAGTTAATATTACATTCGTGATCATTCTTGTGCTAATGTTTAGAAAAAACATCACTCTTGCTTGTGTGATAATACTTTACTATATCATAAACATAAAAATAAAAAATAAAAACCATTCAAGGATATTTTTTTGCTTTCATATCTTGAATGAAAGGGGCAATGCTTTTGGACTCTCAAAACACATTTTTGTTTTGTTTTGTTTTTGTGTTTTTGCACAAAGTGAGTGATATACACAATAATGTCAGTTTGAAAGTAGTTAAAACAACATTAACATTTTATCATAGATAATAAATATTGCACACCCCTAATTATAAACCTCTAAATGAAACTATTAAAGAACCCTGAAAGAAACATCTATAACTGCATGATAGGAATTAGTTATATAACATCCGATATTGGCAAATATAAGGTTGAAATAATGTATCAGGGCTCAGTGGACAAGCTTGTGGCAATATTTACTGTCCTGCTTAATGAAGACAGCAGCACACATCTACAAAAAGGTCATCAAACATTCAGCTGGACGAAGTACAAGAGCCCACTGAGATGTTTTCGAGAGCGGAGCAGATATGACAGGTGTGCTGATGAACGACACTTTGAGAAATGACCTGGACCACTAGTGTTCCCAATTTTATCAAGGGAGGGAATGGACCGAAAGAACAAACAATCAAAGCTTATTTGCTACCAGGAGACATTGATTATCTTTCTGTCTCAGTGAAGAGTTCCAGCAGGATTCTGATGAGCCATCATCAGGCTTTCTGCAGGTAACAATCCAAGGTAACACTTTAGAATAAGGTTCCATTAGTTAATGTTAGTTACTGTATTAATTAACATGAACAAACAATGAATAATACATTTATTACTGTATTTATTCATCTTTGTTAATGTTAGTTAATGAAAATACAGTTATTCATTGTTAGTTCATGGTAATTCACAGTGCATTAACTAATGTTAACAAGCACAACTTTTGATTTAAATAATGCATTAGTAAATGTTGAAATTAACATGAACTAAGACTTATAAATGCTGTAGAAGGATTGTTCTTGCTTAGTTCATGCTAACGAAAGTAGTTAACTAACATTAACTAATGGAACCTTATTCTAAAGTGTTACCCAATCCAAATCAATGTTTCCTTCACATTTGATGCCATTTCTGTAGCCTCTGCTGAAAAAGGTAGACCATTTTACCCTTTAATGTCATTTTAGTAATGTTTAAAAACTTTCAGGCTTAAACTGTTGATATAAAATATCAATAGATCACAGTCTGGACCGGGAGTAAAACTTTCATTCATTCTGTCCATAAAGAAATCGATTTTTACCAGTAGTTGTTATTAAATCCTTCTAGACAGATCTACAGTGAGTTAACATTGTTATAAGGCAGAATATAAAAAACATGTTCAACAAAGAGTTCACCCCAAAAAATGATCATCTTATTACAATTTCAACTGTTTTTATTCATACAAAGTACAATATGCCATTTGGGTCCAACACACTAAAAATATAGACTCTTTATTGGCACCTATGGTTCCATAAAGAATCTATAACATCTATGGAATCTTTCCATTGCACAAAAGGTTCTTTGTAGTGGAAAAGGATTCTTTAGATTATTAAATAATTTCATTGACTTGACTTATGTTAACAGAAAAATATATTTTCAATATATGTTCCATACATAAATGAACAAGTTTATTAATGTTTTTTTTTTTTTTTGAATTTGAATTTGAATTTTCTTTAGAGAAAAATACAGGAAATTCTTTAAATCATATGTTTTTGACAAAGAGTCTTGTTTTTGTGTAACACCGATTAAATGAAGTTAATTATTTTATTTAGACAATTTAGTTACATGATTGTCCCTTAATAAAAGTTGAAAAGTGATGTATTATAAAAAGAAAAAAATGATTTAACTCAAACAGTTGACGTTTTAAGTTATTACTATTTGATTGGTGATTGACCAATGAGCGAGCTCCGTCATCACGCGCTGTGTGTGTGTGGTTGGACGCGCCTGCGTAACGAGAAGAGAGCTGAGCATAGAGGAGAGAAGACGCGAGTCGATCTCTGCGATCAAAACTAGAAGTGTATAATTGAAGAAAAGTAGAAAACCTTTAATTTGATAAATTTAATACCAAGCAGCGTATGGAGAAGCCGAGTGAATGTTGAGTCACATTTCACTCCAGGCTTAGAGTGAATCGTGTGGGTATTCATCGTTCACCAACGCCATTGCTGGCCGACGCGTGCCTGTGAGACGTGCTTGGGTGAAAGCAAAAGACGCTAAATATAGAAGGTAAATGCCGCGTGGTTATTCCTCCATTTCAGTTCACCGGCGCCATTATTGGTCACATGCGCCTGTGTGAGGAATACAGATAGGATTGTTCTAGAGGTAAATTAGTGTAATATATGATGTCTTGAAACACATATTTGTGTGTTTAATTGTTTATTTTGATTGTTTCGATCTTTGATGTGAAATTATTTTTGAAATCACTAAATGAATGCTCTGGTCTGTGATCAGGCCAGGTTTTTTTGTCCCTTTCTTTTTTTTTCTCTTCTTCCTTGTATTTCTATTTTTTTTCCTTGGTTCTGGATTGTGATCTTCTGCGATATCCTGTGAAATTCACGTTTGATGGCGAGCCACCCGAATCTGCTACAGAGAGGAAAAGACTACAATTCATAAAGAAGAGGACAATATCCTTTCTTTCATTCTCCAGTCTTGCTTTAAGTAAGACAATTCCTATTAGAGACTATTGAATACTTTTTTTTTTTTAGATTGACAAATACAGGGATTGACAGGAAACTGATCCATGCTTTGAATAGCATTGAACACTCTTATTGGTGTATGGTTACCCATAGCCATAAGTTGATTGAAATTGATATGTGATATATTTTGAGAAAGGTGTTTTAAAAGGAAAAAAGACACCATTCCTTTGAGTATTTTTGTTTATTTTATTTCTTTTTGTCATTTCATTTACTAGTCTGTACAATACTTTTCTGTTTTCTGAGGTAAAAGAAGAGTGCACTCTCGAGGGGATTTTCATGCTTGAGATTTGTATCATTGCCTGATATTGTATTTAACCTGATTATAATTCTCACTGGAAATCTAATTACATACCAGTTTGCATCTAACTTGTGTTGTCGGTTGTTTCTCACTACAACCCGCTACCTCCTTTACGACTCTTAGAATCTTCTGATAAACCTATTTGCACCAACAGCAATTAATTTAATTAATTATGTGTTAAATTCTTTAAACACCTGTTACATTTGCTTTAATCAAAGTGTTTATTTATTATTATTATTATTATTATTATTATTATTATTTTAAATCCTTAGAGAAAATAAATTGAAAAATACAATAAATTATTTAAATTACTGTAAATGGTTTTGAATCAAAGTCAGGTTTGAAATGACAAATTATGTGAGAAATGTCTTTCTACAGAACTCTATAGAACTCAATCTAATTTTCAAAGACTTTTTGCTTTAATCAAAGTGTTATTATTATTAGTATTATTATTTTAAATTCTTATAAAAAAATAAACAGTAAATTATAAAAAAAAATGTCACTAAATTAACATTATGCTAAAAATGTTATACTCATTACACATTCATCTAAGAAAAAAAATAGATCTCAAGTATCACAAGGACTCGTGTAAGATAAAACGGGAACAACACAAGTTGAGAAATGTATTTTAGAAGTGCTGCCTGGCCAGAGGGAATGGACCTTCATCAAGCCTATGTGAACTAAAGAACATGAGAAACACTACAGAAAAACTCAAGCCTTTCTAAATGGCATTCTTGAAGGTCATGGAAGCATTTTCAAAGACGGCTCAATACTGCCGCACTTTTAATGTCTTTCCCTCAGAGTCTCATGAGGCCGATGCATTGTTTCCCCAATCTTGGATCCTATTCAAAATGTGTTTTTTGTCTATCTACTGAGAATTCAGAGATGGCCTGAATTTAGCAGAAGACATCTGCCTGCACAAACGGACAGACTCATCTTTACAAGAATCAAATCACCAGTGGGCTGACCTTTGGAAACTTCAAAATTGATGTTTGCAATACACTTGTAACCTGTGCCAGGGGACCACCAAAAAAAAAAAAAAAACTGGGCCCAAACACAAAGCATTAACTGGGACGAGCTAACTGAGTAGGCGAGAAAAGAGGCCATTAGAAAATAATAAGGCTACTGCTATTGGAAACGCATTAAATGAATCCAAGCAGTGAAATGATACGCAAATGAAATTCTGTAAACTTTAAATCTAATCTTAGATGTCTCTGCAATGAGTTCTGTTTATGAGAGAAGCTCACCAAAAGTGTCAGAAAGATTAAGCGAAGTGTAAAATACAACAAAAATCTGAAAAAATTTTCAGTTTTCAAAGTGTTCTTAGGGTGAAATTGAAAAGCCGTAGATAGATCTGTACAACAAATTTGTCACAGTTTTCAAGTCAATAAGCAACAGGTTTAACCTCTGTCGCATTTACTACTATTCGGAGTGGAAAAGTGCCCAATATGAGAGACATTATTTACGGGTTACTCTTTTCTTAAAGCTTTTACTGTATGTGCAGTATAATGCATTTTAAAGGGTTATTAAAGGGTATGTATAATGCATTATAATTATTAATAATGTGCATTGTAATAAATTATATCATGTCACAATAATTATAACTGAAGTTAAAATTCACAGTGTAACAATGAATTGATAAATGTTAATATTTTGACTCTGGTTATTCATGAGATTGTACAATGCATTGGAAGGTTTAATTAATGTGTTAAAACTACTTTTAGAATGCAATATACATAAAGGCTTTAAATGAAGTGTTACCTTTTTATGTCTTCAATATCAATTCTATTTTAAAACAATATCTATGCTTGGATGTATTAAAACAGTAATATGGCAAAATATTATTTTAATTTAATGCAACCATTTCTTATTTTTATTTATTTATTTATTTTCATTCTAAAATGCTGATTTTGTTCTAAAAAACTTCACTTTTGATCAGTTGAATGCAGTGATCCTCAAACCTGGCTCGCGAGATCCAGTTTCCTGCAGAGTTTAGCTCCGACTCTAATTAAACACACCTGCCTGTGATTTTCTAATGATCGTGAAGACACTGATTAGCAAACTCATGCGTGTTTGATTAGGGTTAGAGCTAAACTTCGCAGGAAAGTGGATCTCGCGAGCCAGACTTGAGGATCACTGGTTTAATGCAACCTTATTGAATAAAAGTATTCATATATATAAAAAAAAAAATACAAAATCTAATGACCCCAGTTTAAAACAAAAATAACAGTAATGCACTTATACAATGTAAAATGTAGGATATGTTCAGTAAGTCACTGCAACTTATGTTTTACATTAACTCATAAGTTTATTTCAATGTTGTTAAATGAAATTCAACTTGAATTTGGTTTAATATAATTTAAGTTGAAATTACTTCTATTACACTTAAATAACATAAAAAAAATTAAAGTAGCAACTGAACTTAAGTTGAAAATAGGTGGAACATTTTTACAGCGCATAAAAACGTATTGAAAGTATTGAACAAACTGTAAGAACATATTTTATTAATTGTTTTTAATTCTGAACATGCTTTTTTATTTGGTTTTATTTGGTTGCTAATTTAGCATTAATAAGCAGTATCCAAAAAAATAAAATAAATGCAGTAACATTTTATCTTATGACCTTTTCAACATCCAAGCAATCTTTCAGGGCTTCTTCTCAAAACCTATAACCACTTGGATGTTCTCAAATACTGTAACAGTCATGATCTTCAAGGATGTCTGAATGATTTGCTCATCCCATTAGGCCTGTTTCATTGCCAACCCCGTAATCTTCTGTCAACATGTGCTGTGATTTTTACTATGCTGTGGATATGTCCAATACTGAAACAACGTCCTTCTATATACAGGCGTGACCTATAGATTATTCCAGTTAGATTGCATGACCCCTGTTTGACTGTATGACTGCAGGCATCAATAAAGAAAAAATGAAGCTTGCACTGAAGTCGTCCTTGCGCGGGATATACTGTCAGACTGTAATGGTGTTCTCATGAGAGCTTGTTCCAGCTAAGTGCTTACAGGTAGAGTTGGCCTTCAACAAATCAACCGACGCTAAAGAGCAAACCTGGACTGGAGCATCTCAACAGATGAAGTGGTTCATAAGAGAACCATTCAGAACTAATATATAACCTCAGTACAATCTATTGTTAGTGTAGTGTCCAGACATGTATTCCCATCTCAGACATATTTACTCAGACATACTTTTGCTGCTATATTTACCTTGTATTTTAGTATTTTACTGCACTTAGGACAGACGTGGACAACTTCAGAGCAAATAGCTTCGTAAAATGTGTACTTGCTAGTTTTATAAAACTTACTTTAATGTTTTAGAGGATTAGTATAATTTTTTTTTTAAAGGGAACCAAACTGTTAACTTTCATATAATATTTCTCAATTCCCACATGTTTTTTTGTAGTGAAATGTATTATTAGGGCAACTTTAAAAGGACTTTTTCTTTAGAGCTTTGAAAAAGAGTTGTGTAACCGTATTTGCATCCTCCATAGATAAAGCGTTCACTATGTGATGTCTAAACAAGAGTCTTGCTTCACTGAATCGCTAAATTCATAGCTGCATATGATAACCCCACCAATGATGTTTGCATTTTCTCAAATATTCCCATGCTGAGTCCTGAGTAATGAAAATGGAATTTCCTTATATCCAATTTCATCTGTTTCTACTCAGAACCTCATATGGCGCTAATGCAAGACATAAAGGATCATAAAAGAGGAATTATTACATTAGCATCGTCATAAAACATCATCATCCACAACCAAATGCAGGGATTTGTATTAATGATATATTTGTCAAACTTGCACAAAAACAATCTAACCCTGCTGGACTGAGCTACTCTATAAAAATGTGTGCTTAATGCATTATTCTGTAATTTTTTTTTTATTTTTATTTTTTTGTCATTGTTGATTATTAATAAGTATGCACTACCACTCATGTCTCTTTAGAGGAATCGTCCCTGCTCTCTATCCTCTCCGTAACGAAGCATCTCTGCATGCAGGTCTTTCAGTCATATTACCCACAATCATGAATTTTTATTGGCTGCAGGGTCTCTTTCTGCCTGCACTATCTCTGCCCTGTTTGCTCACTTCCGCCAGTCGAATTCACAATGAGCCGCTCAAAAGTGTTACCTTTCCCATCATCTCTCGCACGGCAGCTCTGTGAAATCTGTGTATAACAAGCTCAATGCAGCTCAGAGAGAGAGTCCACCCGCTCAGCCTCACCCTATATCTACTAAATATTGTGTCCAGAATCCTTCTTTTGCATATTTTTCACAGTTCAACTGAGAGAGCCACAAAACAAGAAGAGTGCTGCTGATAAAGATGGATTGTGGAGCTCCTCGGAAAAAATACAGTATCATCTTCTCAATGGTCTGCATAATAACTCTGTGCACTGGTGTTCTGCCTCACATTGCTGTACTGAGCTTCTATAACAAAATAGAGTAAAGTTGAGGAAAAAGTAAATATGTTGACCAGTGGTGGATGAAATGTACAAATGAACACCTTCAGTTCAGGTGAAGGTACCGCAAATTAATCTGACACTAAAATATGCTCTGAAAGCATGTAAAAAGTTAAAGGTTAAAGTTAAAAGCCCTGGGCTACTGAAAATATGTAATGAATGATATATAGATCTATAAGATCCACTGTGCCTCAGAGCAAGGCACTTAACCTCTCAGACAAGTGCATGTAATGAGTAATAAGAAAAGTTAAAAGCATCTGCGAAAATAGCTACTGACTAAAAATGTGTCCTGTATTGATTTCTGAGAGCTCAAATACCATGAGCAGACGAATAAGAGAAGAAAAAAATATATGTATAAAAATATATGATAAAATATATATTTATCATGTTAACCAGAGGTTTTTGACCGCTGAAAATACATATTATTCAACACACTGAATATGAAGCTGCATCGAGACCCCCATATCTCCGGGAATTATTGATGTAGTAGGGCCTTAAAAATGAAGATTTATTAGAAAAGTTTATTAAGAACTAGAATCTAAAATCACATTGAGATATCTTTAATATTTCTTCAGTTACAGCCATGCAAACTTTGTAAAAAGAATATTTACACACTCAGAATGTTTGTTCTAGGGCTGGGCAATATATCTCACGATATGATCATATCGTGAGATATATCGCCCAGCCCTAGTTTGTTCAATACAGTTGTTCTGACAGAAGGAAACAAGATACATTTCTAGTTTCAAAATTATTTGTATGCAAAGGGACTCACCAACCCGATCTCACAGCAATTCATACATTTTTCACAAGGTGGCTTATTCGTACGAATTCGTACGACCACACTCGTTCAAATTCATACGATTGTTGCCAAATCGTACGTATTTTACGAGTTGCACAATTCGTATGCTTTTGTAACGAATGACCTACACCTAACCCCGCCCCTAAACCTAACCGTCACTGGGGTCGTATAAAATCGTACGAGTGAGGTCGTACAAATTCGTACGAATAAGCCACCTCGTAAAATACGTACGAATTGGTCGTGAGATAGCGTTGGACTCACATATGGTTTTTGACCACTCAAACTGTGTACAATTTAACAATTTACTCCTGGAGCTATATTTAGATCCCAATATCTCTGATACTGAAACATACAGGGCCTTAAATATAAAGCCTGCCAAATGTAAAGTTGTCAAGACCCAATATCTAAAAGGGAATTAAAGGTACAATTTGCAAGATATTTGCAGGAAAATATCCAAAACTACTAGGCTAGTGTTATATATTTTGTCCAGCTGATTACTAACAATCTCACTAATGTTTTCAACTACTTGTAAATCATGAGAAAATTCCCATTTTAAAAAGTGACACGGGGCAGTGCAGTCGCCTGTCAATTACGTTAGTTACCCTTTGTTACCGCCTTTACTGACATAGAAACCACACGACAAGAGTGTTGTGGACAAATGCTAAAGTAGTGTCTAGCGTCCAGCAAACCACTAGTTCCTTATTTACTTCTTCTTGCACGTTTTATGGTGGATTGTGTTACTTATTTATGGAACACAATTACTGTTTACCTTCTGCCACTGGTTCTGTCGACAAGGAAAGATCCTGTAAACGTAAGCGTACGGGCCAACCGAACAACCCAAGAAGAGTTTGGGACAAGAGGAGAGAAAGAGTGAGGATCAATATCAGTGTTACATTTTCTAGTTGGAGAGAGCTTCATGACAAGCTTCAATTAAAAAAGAGATAACGATCTCGCTTGTGTTTTACTCGACAGGTGAGTTGTTTTGATTCATATCTTTACAGAAAACATATGCTATTATAACGATCAACAAGATTAGTATTATTGGGAATACACACCAAACATGGGGCATCGCGTGTCTAGACCCGTGCAAGGACGCGCCTGATCCGTAGTCTGATCGTGTCTTTGCATTGACATTGTATGTAATCTACTCTTGCAAATCGTTGAACTCGCATCTGCTATGTATGCCCAATTATTATGTTAGAAGACCACAAATCCCATCATTCCAAGCTCTTTCTTAGCGTCATCAAACCACGCGATTGCTATTGTTTTGGTAGTGCGCCCTTTAGTGGCAGGTCCTACAACATGTACCTTTAATATATCTTTAATACTTCTTGAGTTACAGACATGCAAACTTTAGAGAAAAACCTGAAAAGTGCTTTTTTACTATTTTTGAATGGTCACTATTGGGACTTAATGTAACAAAGACTGTTAATGTCAACAGAGTTTACTAATAGACCTACCAATCTCTGTGTAAAAGTCGCATAATGATGCTGAAGTCATTTCTACTTCACTGCAGTCTGCCTCTGAATCAAGTGAAAATTATTTAAAAAAAAAATAAAAACTAAAAAATTATCACAGTAATACCTAAACTAAATGTGTTACTAAAAATACCTATATCCATAGGGGTTCCTTATGTCCTCTCATTACTGGCCTGAAAAACATTGATGATAAATATTAATTAGATGGCATATAGTAGCATTAGCCCATTAGACTGTGCTTAGGTGCTAAAAATTGACAGAAATAGTGGGAAAACCACCTGCTTGTTTGTCAAGTCTTACTGCAGCCTAAGCTGGTCAGATTCTCTATAAGAGAGACACCTGCCTTCCAAACACCATTTTAGGACAAAAGCGTCTGGCAAATGCATAAATGCCACACTTTTAGACATGCTAGACCATCTAAAACAAAGCATCTCAGCCTAGCTCAACCTGTTCACACATGTAATCTTTCACCTTATCACAGCATGTACAATAACAGCAGATGATTAAAAGGACAGGCCTACAGGGAGAGCACTTAGTCGCTTCCCTCTCACGGTATTTTCTTCAATTAGAATGTAATCTTGTGGTATGCACGTTGATTGGGAGGCTTATCAAAGACTTCCTCCTGAGAACAGATGTGTCATGCTCGTAAAGTGTCAGTAATCTGCCAGATGTCATGAGGATTTTAACCCATCTCTAGCCTCCCATTCCTTTGAGCAGAATCTATCAATTGCAGCAAGGTCAAATGATGAAGTTTTAAAAGTCAAGTCACCCACTCAAGTCTATTTGATGATTGTTTAAATTTGCTAGTATGGATAGTCACCTGTGATGCAGGGATTTGAGTGATCAGTCAGCGTCACCAAGCCAGTCCTCCTCTTGACCATCAAGACCTCACTGACTGACCGCAGGACGGGTTACAAACAACGAGGCAATTCGAGTCTCAGGAGACCAGGGCTTTCCCTCTGAGACAAGCTATTGACAGGTCACTGATTGGGCGGCTTATCAACAGATGTGTCACACTCTGAAAGTGTCAGTAAACTGCAAGATGTCTATGAGGATTTTAACCCTCTCATTCTGTTGCATGTTTTATGTTTTAAATAGAATCTAGCTATACAAACATGATCAAATTATGATTTTTTCTTTTTTTTCTTTTTTTTTTACGATAATGTATGTAATTTATATAGCATCAAATGGAACTGCAAATATAACACTCACCCAGTCACTGGTCAGAAAAACAGACAACCCCCGAAAATGTTTATAAGAAACAAATCCATTGTTAAGGTGTTTTAACTTTAAACCCTAAATTATGACCATAATCCACAACAACTCTTCCTTCAGTGAAAAAGTCCATCACCTGTTGTCCTCTCACACTTAAAATCCACCACCATATTTATTTTAGACCTGTTTTGGATCTTTGAACTTGTAAACGGTGCATGATCTGTGAATATTTCTCTCCTGATTCAGATGAGACAACTTTTCATTGGAGAAAGCAAAATTATGAAAATTAATAATCAATAATAAATCACATTTATTTAACAATCAACATTTGTGCTCTGTTAGTATTCTGCAAAATCAACCTACAAATGTCTGTCTCTCATCTTTTTGTATTCAACTGAAGTAAGGGTAACACTTTAGAATAATGTTCCATTGTTAATGAATAACACATGAACAAATGACTAATGCACTATAAACATTGTAGTAACTGCTATTAGCTTACAATTTAGTAATTGTAGTAAAGTACTATTAGCTAATAAATAAAGTACTTTTATTATATCCTGGAGAACTCCTACTGTGTACAGGTTCATAATTAATATGAATTATTAATGTATGTATGGTATACTCTCCATGTCCAGAAAGGTAATAAAAACATCTTCAAAGTAGTCCATGTGACAACAGAGGGTCAGTTAGTCCAAAAATAACAAAAATTGCTATTTTATTCCGACAAAAATTGCGATTTTGGGACCAAAATGTATTTTCGATGCTTCAACAAATTCTAACAGACCCTCTGATGTCACATGGACTACTTTGATGATGTTTTTCTTACCTTTCTGGACATGGACAGTAGACCGTACACACAGCTTCAATGGATGGACTGAGAGCTCTCGGACTAAATCTAAAATATCTTAAACTGTGTTCCGAAGATGAACTGAGGTCTTACGGGTTTGGAATGACATGAGGATGAGTTATTAATGTCATAATTGTAATATTTGGGTGAACTAACCCTTTAAGTCTTTTTCTCCCTATAGTTGTATAAAGAAATTACTGCACTCTGAGGACTGACACTTGCTCTCTTGAGTAAGTCATGCACTACACAACCAACGCTGGCTAAAAGAATGTTTTGAAATCATATGAAATGTTTTTAATTACAAATACCGGATGACTGAATCCAAAGGATTACAAAACAAGGATTAAAAAGGTCTTAATTAAAATGTTTTGAGATTGTAAATAAAATGAACTGAATGTTCTGTTCTGTTCTGTGTAAATACTGTATACATTTCCTGTTTTGCAGGAAGATTTTAAATAAACATTAAATGCTAACAAGACTTTGTCAGTGCAAAGTTATATTTAACTTTTCAACTACCAATGAACATGTAAAGTCGATGCATAAGCATGCCAGAAATTAACATTTAATTAATTTAAAAACATTTAAAAATAAAATGAAATCCAAGTGAATGCAATATGCTCACTTTCATTTCCAAGCACTTGCGATAAAGTACCTTTTAAAATGTGTTTCCCATTTGGCATATGCAGCTTCGTATCATTACACATTTTATCCAGTAATATGATGCAATGCTTCCGTGCAAACATTCCATTATGTGGTGAATCTTGCATGCTACATGCAACATTTAAATCACAGCTGCTCATATTTTTAACTTCCCTCTTATGCCTCTGCAGCAGGCAAAAACCATTTCCATCCCATCCGGCCTCTCATGAACCAGAGAGCATGAATAAGCAATGCTATGATATGAAGGGAAGATCTGTCCCTGATTAAACTAAACACAGATCTGCTTCTGGACTCACACAGCAATTACAATGTCGCTCAACAACAGCTCACTACTGTACCAACCAACCACTACAAACAACCTAGCAAAATATTTAAATTTAACAATACGTACTGTGGTAAAAAAAAAAAAAAGCAGCCACAATAAACAAGTCATTAATAATACAATTTTCCTATTAAATAAAAAAATTGTGGTCGTGTGACAGGTCGGTGGCCGGAAGGGGCTCTTACAGGGGGTTGGCCGTTTTTAATGTTGGGAGCAAAGAGTTTAATTGCATTGTTGAGTATACCAGGAATACACTCGGGGAAAGAGCTAACCCACTTTTTGCTCAGTGTCAAGCACGTGTGTAATTAAAAACCACATGCAACGATATTATTCATAGCATGATTTTCTCCACTGAACCTCCAATTAAAATCACTACTGTTAATACATTTTTTTGCGGGTATAGTAAAGGTAAGGGTCACAGCGGTCGACTGGTAAATTAGTGGTATCATTTTATCTTCATATGTTAGTATGTTCATTTATAGATATCAGTGTGCTTTAATTGGCACAGTCAGAATGAGTTGTGGTTTAGCTGTTAGTTTGCACAGTAAAACCATCTTGGAAAGGTTGCATCTTTAAATTCACCACCACTATAGCCACAGTCACACAAATAATGTGTAAAAGATCATGTGTAAGTTGAACCAGCTTCATTTAAAAGGGTATGATTCTACTAATCGACCAATTAGGTAAAAGGTCAATGTACAGTACCAAGAATATAAATACACCACTGCTCAAAAGTGTGTGGTCAGTAAGATCATTTTAATAGAAATTAATACTTTTATTCAGCAAAGACTCATTAAACTGATCAAACATGACAGCAAATACATTTATGTTCAATAAATGATCAGTTATGATAGTTCTTTTGAACTATTTATTCATCCAAGAATCCAGAAAACAAAAACTTCAATTTCATGGTTTCCTTAAAAAACTATCAAGCAGCATGACTGTTTTCACCATTAATAATAATACTAATACATGTATCTTGAGCAGCAAATCAGCATACTAGAATGATTTCTGAAGGATCGTGTGAAACTGAAGACATATAATTCAGCTTTGCATCAAAAGAATAAATTGCATTTTAGAAGCTAATAAACTTGAAATCTGTTTTAAACTGCAATACTATTTCACAATGTATTACTATTTTTATTGTATTTAAAAATAATAATTGCAGGCTTGGTGAACAGAATGGACTTCTTTTAAATAAATAAATAAATAAATAATACATTTAAAAATCTTACTGACCTCAAACGCTGTTTTGCATAGTCAAAAATTTGAAGAATTAATTAATTACACACTGCGAACTAAGTCCTCTTTCAAAAGAGGTTCACAGCACAGAGTCCAATTGTAGACCAATTAACAAATCCTACCAGACATAATATTTAAAAAAGACAAATTATTGCTTTACTTGGACAAAAATTGAAGTCACTGTAAGACAGCACAAGTATCAGCGTGGGAAAGCTTGCATATATATAATTTTCACCTCTCAGTAAATGCAGAAGGGACCAGACCGTCTGCGTGTATCACACTATGAACAGGGGCCTTCCCAAGGGCAGCCCTGAGACAGGAACCAGTTTGTCATCTGGTGTCCTTGTCCTACTTTAGAAACCACCCTTTTTCTGCCCACAGCCTCAAAGGAGCCCAGAGAACACAGCTCCTCTCACCAAGGGTAAAAAAAAACTGACGATGACCTGGAAGTGAACAGCACTCACCGTGGAACATGTTCCCATTTTCACCCTGACACGTTGGCAAACACATATCATCGCCTCGCTTGCGTCTGCTGAGTGCAAGCCCCACTGCCATCCCTCCATTTCCCACCGCTGCGGCGCACTTTCAAACATTTAACATTTGTCCTATTTGTGTTAAAGTGCAATCGTAGGATTAAACCACAGTAAGAAATGCTTCTGCTTTAAAAGCGCTCCTCAGAGGAAGATTTGACTGCCCAGAGGTTCTTCTATCACACCTCTGGAGACATAATGGAGCCTTCAGTTGTGTGTCATTTAAGTATCAACTCTGCCTTAAGATGTTTCACTTAAAGTAATGTGGAAGATACTTGACTAGCTACTCGCTTTTTGAAGCAGTTAAATTATTCAAGCTACTCTTTAAAGCTAGACTACACTACACTGACAGCATGAATTTCTACTACTCTGACAGGAGGAAAATACCTTTGTAAATGTAGAAAAAAAAATGGGAAAATACTATTTGAAGAATCAGAGTGGTCTAAATTAACAGGAAAAACATTACATTTAATATATTTACATTAAATATACCTAAAATATATTTGGGGAAATTAATATTTTTATTCAGCAAGAATGCATTATATTTAAACAACAATTAAGTTTTTTTTTTTTTTTTTTACTTTCTATTCATCAAAGAATCCTGAGAAAAATGCATAATGTTTCTAAAAAATATTAAGCAACTGTTTTCAACATTGTTAAAAATATTAAATGTTTATTAAGCAGCAAACCAACATTAGAATGATTTCTGAAGAATCATGTGACACTGAAAGTAATGATACTAAACATTCAGCCTTGCTACAAAGGAGTAAATGAAACTTTAAATTTGTAACATTCTGTAGAAAAACTGTAGTGATATTTCACAATAACATTGTTTTGACTGAATATTATTCCAAAATATGCAGCTTTAGTAAGCATAAGATAAGAGACTTTGTTAACAAAAAATGACCCCAAACCATAGTACTAAACATTTTATAAAATGTACTTCCTTGATAGACTTTCATTTTCACTGATTCACTGGGGTCCATTATTCCAAACAAAATAAGGTTTGTCTTTTTAATCTTTCATCAAAACGTCACAAACCCTCTTATTTTTCAGCGCCTCCAGCCACCACTGTCCATACTCCAATCAATATCTAATGGACAAAATCATCTTTATTCTCATATCCCATCAGTCTGAAACAATTCACATTACCAAAATACAATAGCTTGTGCTCCATTTGCTCCTCATTTAAAGGGTTAGTTCACCAGAGAATGAAAATTTGTCTATTTTCTACTCACCCTCGAAGCATCCTAGGTGTATGTGACTTTCTTATTTCAGAATAATCCAATCGAAGTTATATAAAACATTTTCCTTGCTCTTCCAAGTCTTTCAATGGGGTAAGCAAGTGTTTGTTGTCAACAGTTCAGAAGACGGGAAATAAAGTGTGCACATTAGTAATAAAACGTCCGTCAGCTCCGGGGGGTGAATAAAGGGCCCCTGTAGCAAATCCATGCGTTTTTGTAAAGTAAAAATACAGATTTCAAATGTAAAAAACACTTTTTTTCTCACTTCTGCTGACTGTTGTGAACCTGTTTATTACAGATGCACGCACTTTATTTCACATCTTCTGAACAGTTGACAACAAACACCCACTTACCACATTGAAAGTCTTGGAAGAGCAAGGACCATTTTTAATATGACTTCGATTGGATTATTCTGAAAGAAGAAAGTCACATACACCTAGGATGCTTCGAGGGTGAGTAGAAGATGAACAAATGTTCGTTCTTGGGTGAAATAACCCTTTACTCTCATTAATGTCTAAGAGAAACAATGGTCTTAAAGTGATCTTATTCGTGATTTACTCTCTTGTGATGTTATTTTCATAAGAGACAGACAATAACGGATCAAGGTTATCATTTAACACATCATAATCCTTTCATATACTCAAAGCAACAGTTTAGCATCTTGTAGGGTTTAATTTACCTTTATTACATGGTTTATATTAAAAGGATTATTTTTGTGGCTCACAAGGAAGAAACAGATAAACGGTTTAAGTCTGCTCTACTGGGCTACATCCATTCCAGTTTAATCAGGTGTCCTGGAAGAGCCAACGCTCCACATGAGGCAAGCTAGTACCTTACAGCTACTAATCAATGAGCTCCACTCTGTAATTGCTCCTCAGGTTCTTCTCACAATGCAACTGCACTGAAGCAAAGAGAAATCCGTACCAATATTGTGCTGTATAGCTATTTAACAGTGATATATAATGCTTAATTAAAACTTCATAAGTGAGCCATCGTTCGGAAAAGTAATGGTTTTGGTATCTGGCTGAATTTCTAATTCATAGTGCATTACGAGAGATGATATATTAATATCATGATGCCAGGATGTTCTGGGTGGTTGCTAGATGGTGAAAAGAGTGAAAACAACCCAATATAAATTGTCTGTAATATGCTGGAGCCAGCTGCACCAGCTGTTAGCGGGTTAAAACTTAGCCTAAATGAAGCGTAAATGGCAAATTTATGCACCACTTCTGGATATTTTTGATATCCTCTCACTATTTTTGTCCATTTATTCAAAGATCAAGCAACCAAAACTTTCATGCGTTAAAAGGTGCATCACAAAAATAACCCATTTGAATTAAGAGGTTCTTTCTGAAGAGACGAGGTTGCTTTATATGACGAACAGATTTAATTTAGGCTTTTTTAAATGCAGTATATAAAACATAGATCACTGCACATACACAGAGATCATCAAATATGGTAAACAAAACCTCAAATGTGATCGTCTGACATGCAAAAACAAACCCCATTGGTTTTTGTGCATCAAACCAACAGTTAAAATTGGAGAAAAATGTTGAGGGAATATTAAAAATATAAAATGTGTGTTCCAAAGATGAATGGTTATTATATGGGATTGTAATGACATCTAGGTGAGTAAATTACAATTTTTAAATTTTCGAGTGAAGCATCCCTTCAAATTAAAATTTTATATATAGCTGTTATATGATTTTTTGCTATATTTATTTATTTACTTAGTTATTTATCCTTTATGTTATCTTACTGAATAATAAAGACAGATGTATAGAATGTTTGCAACATATTAGCCAAGTCTTGTTTAAGAACAAAGTTGTTAGCGCCTAACAAAGTGTCAACAAATAAAGTATTATTTAAAAATATTGATATCGTTGTATTGTTTATTTCACGTTGCTTATTGATTGCAGAAACAACTCCTAAATATTATTTACATATTTAAATAAATATTTTTATTTTTAACTAATGGGTAAAATTTATTTGAAATGGCAACCAACCAAACTAGACAATCTGAAACTTGTGGCTTTTCAAACAAACTTCCATTTACAAATTTCAAAGCAGGTTATTGGATCAATACAGACAGACATCATATTGCAAATACACATTACAGTGAACTTACAATCTTGTAACCAAGTCAGAATAGGAAATACAGGAAATAACTAGCTGCTAATTAGCATCTCTACTATTAACATATTGGCTGTTTATTAGTACTTATAAATCACATATTCAGCATCCCTAATCCTACTTGATATGTACTGTACCTAAACTTAACAAGTACCTTATAACTATTAATAAGCAGCAAACTACAGTAGGAGTTCACTGAGGTAGAAGTCATAGTTAATGGTTTGTTAATTGCAAGAATTGGACATTAAAATAAAGTGTGACCTTAGTCTTGCTTTAAGAACAGCTACATTAAATGGAGTCAGTTGTACAAACTTTACAACAAACTTTTGTTTGTCCCAATTAAAGCAAGACCTAACAAATGGTTGTGTTCTTTCTCCAATGTACTGTGAGCCAGGGAATTTACTGTGTGTCAGAAAAAAATGCACATTCAATCAAGAAAAGAAGTAATAGCATGCCTCTTGCTAATAAAATGCACAATTTGAGATATCATTCATGTCTGTAGCGCAAATGGTGCAGGACAAGTTATGTGGCAAAGTTTAATACTTAGTTTCAGAGGTTTGTTCAGATCACTAACCCTACGTATGAGTAATAATAACAGAGACACGTCCCTTAGCAAGCGCCACTAACAACGTTAATGATGCCCGACTGGGAGTGGAATAGCAAAATGAAAACGGGATGAACTCTGTGCGTATGCGTGAGTGATGGAAGCAGCCCTCCACCTCTTCAGCAATAACGGCCTCTTATCAGCCCTGTCATGGAGGAGAAATGTGGATTTCATTATTTGTTGCAGTTAATGTGTGGTTCTGGTTGTTGACAGGCACAGCTGGCTGAGAGGAGATACTCAGCCAATGTCATCCCCATTAATATCACTTATTCAAGCACACGGCTGAGAGAGAGAGAGAGAGAGAGGGGGGGAGGAGAGGAGTTGGGGAACAGTGATGGAGAAGTGGAGAGACAAGAAGAAAGGGGAGCAAAAGAGAAGGCTACCCATGCTGAAACATTGACTGATGCTTTTTTACACGGACTGAGAAATGCCTCAGAGAGGTAACAGCCCCGCCACAGGTGACACAGAAGCTTGACAGCATTTCCTGTTTTCTAAGAATAGACGTGCAGTAACAAAGCACTGCACTCCACGAACTATGAAGGCACATCAATGAGAAATAAAGATCTGGCACATACTGTAGCCAAGTTGTTTAGAATACTTTGTCCATTCATTTTAAGAAGTCAATTTAAATAAAATAAAATAAAATAAAATATGAAACCTTGGAAATAGCTAAACTAAACTAAACTAAACACATTTTCATGACCCAAAAAAGTAGCCAAAATAAAATTAAAAAGGCTGCAGTTGTAGTTTTTGTTTTATATATACAATTGAAACCTTTACAACACACCTGCATTAAACATAAACAATGCAATGTGCTGCAAAAAATACAATGTGAGATAATATAATGTAAGAAAGTTGCAGTTAATAAATAAAGATACAAATTTTAGGTTAGATGCAATTTTCCCAAACGCAACTTTGAGACAGTTATGAAAAATAAGCATGTACTTTTGAGACAATAAAACACAGTTATGAAAAAGTGTGAGATATAAAACTTGTGAATGTGAGAAATGTAAGAAATAAAGGCACAATTACAAGAAATAAAATTGTTTGAAAATAGATTAATCCTCTCTGTTCCTTTAATGATTCTATTAATGATAAAAAAATTATTTAATATTACTTTTGTAATCTTATTTTTATTGATTGATTTATTGATTGAAAGAATGAAATTAACTATCAACAGGAAAAATATTGATCAAATAATTTATAAATAATATAATATATATATTATATTATAATAATATAATATAATATAATATATATATATATATATAGTGGCATGCAAAAGTTTGGGAAACCCTTGCAGAATCTGTGAAAATGTGAATAATTTTAACACAATAAAAGAAACCATACTAAATGCATGTCATTTTTTATTTAGTACTGTCCTGAGTAAGACATTGTACATAAAAGATGTTTACATTTAGTCAACAACACACACAAAAATATTGCTGAAATTATTAAAAGAACTAAGTATTAAGTATTAAGAACTAAGGGTTCCCAAACTTTTGAATGGGGTTATTTTAAGAATTTCAGATTTTATATATTCACATTTTCAAAGATTCTGCAAGGGGTTCCTAAACTTCTGCATACCACTGTATTATGTTTACAATTATATTTTTTGTACAATTTGATGTACTGGGTGAAAAGAGAGGACAATGCAATAAAATGCTTGTTAGCATATTATTTCTCATTCAGTTAAATCTGTGGCGCTGTAGATTTATAAGTGACATATTTCAGTACAGTCTTCTGTTCACTCCAGGGAAGAATGCAAATGTTTAAGAACTGTTAACAGAACCAAACATGAAAATCATTCAGTTCCAATCCTTTTTTTTTTTTTTTACGTACAACTGATTCAAAATAAGAACCCTAGTTGGCACTGAGGTCATGGCACAAACACACACAATCAATCACGCTTAATGCAAAATCAGCACAGCCAACTCATTTGTTCAAAGGAGGTTAATAGAGGAAGAGTCCTGGAGGGCTAAATGAAAGGCTGATTGTCTTGTCACAGGTGATGGTGATGGCACAGTCTCGCTGACAAAGCCATGCAGCTCTCAGAGAGTGAGAACGGTGACCTCTCACACCACAGTACTCATGGGAAACTACAGACTGTCAGCCGGCCATCTCTTCGTCATCACATTCAGTCTAATCTTTCTCACAACCACAAAGTGTTCACACACTAACACTCAGACACCTGAGACACTGAGACTTATTCAATTACTGCTCCTCAGACCTGCCCTGAATCTCAAACCAAACTAGCATAACTTTCTGTTTTCTGTGGAACACAAAAAAATATTTGAGCTATTTACTGATAAAGAAAGGTCGTTTGAGGCCAACAACAGGAGACGATTCTCATGAAATAACAACTTAAATGTTGGTTTGTAACTAGCTATTGTATAAAAAAAAACAAAAAAACAATAGAGAACACAAATTATTTGAACTACTTTATCCATTCACTTGTTTTTTATGTTTTACGTGCAAAACAGTGTTATTGAAATTAAAACTGGAGGGGAAAAATGTAAATACAGTAAAAAAAAAAAAAATTTTAAAAAAAGCTAAAATTCATGACTCCAAAATTAAACTACAATAAAATGAAAAGGGCCATAAATTAATTATATTTTTAGATCTTCAGTGTGATATTATAAAAATGAAAAAAATATTTATTATTTATATATAAATGCACACACATACAATATATATTTTTAATATATTTATGTGTATTTTATTTCTATATTTATATTCATATAATTTATATTATAAATAAATAGTTTGCTGTGGAGTCAAGAAATCTGTAAATATGAGTAAATATTGAATTTGAATTTATAATGAACTTGAGACCAAACACTGTAAAAAATTGTCCTGTAAATTAACGGTAGTATACTGGCAGCAGGGTTTCCAGCAGTGTACCGTAATTTTACAGTTTTATTACCGTTTTCTGAATTACGGCTTTTTTGTAAATTAACGGTAGTATACTGGCAGCAGGGTTTCCAGCAGTGTACTGTAATTTTACAGTTTCCAGAATTACAGCTTTTCTGTAAATTAACGGTAATATACTGGCAGCAGGGTTTCCAGCTGTGTACCGTTATTTTACAGTTTTCTGAATTACAGCTTTTTTGTAAATTAACAGTAATATACTGGCAGCAGGGTTTCCAGCGGTGTAACGTAATTTTTCAGGAATCATTACTGTATTCTAGTTTTGTTTTTTTTTTTTTTCTAAACCGTAGAACTGGCAATTTTGCCAATCATTAACTTTATTAAAAATATCTGTATTTTAACAAATTCACAAACTGTCATTTCATTTATACTAAAAAGTGGCAGCAAATAGACAGAAAAGAGAAGACCAAGGGGGTATTTCTTATAGAACACTATTTATTTAAGTGCCCAACCAATAATTCAAATGCTTTCTCAAAAAAAAAAAAAAAAATAAGCAATCAAAATGGAAGAATCAGTCTTTGTATGTGTTAGAGAAAGATGAGATGAAGAGAGAAGAAAATTAACCAATTTACAAAACAGACAATGTGCAAAATGAACCCAGCAGAAGTCTGTGGACATATTTAAACTAATTTAAGTTGACCATATAACACACAAAACAAGCAGCCATTTTAGGTCTAGCTTTGTGCTATGAGTATGACAATGCATGGGCATGGGCTTGGAGTGTACGTTCCCCTAAAAACAGCCTTTAAGAAATGGCAAACAACTTCTGAACAAGAATCTTATTTTGGTGTAATAAGTCAAAACCTGGCAAGGATTTGTAGAACAGTCCAAGAACGTTTCAGAAGCATAAAACTGTCACCAACTCTGATGCAAGTGTAGCCAGGGAGGGGTGTAGTCTGAAACATAAACATTGAGAAAAATCCTTTTTAAGTTAAAATATCATCAGCAGAATTTTAATAGAACGTAACAAAAAACATGTATACTGTATAACAATATAAAAAATTTCAGAAACTTAGGACCCTACGATTTCCACAATGTGAAAAACATGGAGGCAATCACGGAATCCAATCATGAAAACGGAATTAGGCAAATATAATAAAATAGTGTTGTACACTAACTGAAATCGCGATGTGGATTAGTGTATTAATGAATAAAAGTTACAATATTATGTTAGAAGTTGTACTAATAATTTTTGTAAAGTTATCCAAAGGATTAATTAGCTAATCAAAAAAAGGAACACTAGATTAAAGGGGGGGTGAAATGCTATTTCATGCATACTGAGTTTTTTTACACTGTTAAAGACTTGGATTCCCATGCTAAACATGGACAAAGTTTCAAAAATTAAGTTGTACGTTTGAAGGAGTATTTCTGTTCCAAAAAAAAGTTTGGGAAAGTTTTTTTCGAGTATGGCTCTGTGTGACGTTAGATGGAGCTGAATTTCCTTATATGGGTCCTGAGGCACTTCTCCCGGAAGAGCGTGCGCTCCCGTATAGCAGAGCACTGAGAGCACAACAGACTTCACTGATCAAAGCGAGAGCGTCGCGAAAGTCGTGGTCGTGGCCTAATGGTTAGAGGGTTGGTCTCCCAATCGAAGGGTTGTGAGTAGGGATGTCAAATTTCGATTATTTCCATGATCGATCGTCGTTTAAATTAACGATCAATTAATCGATTAATCGTTAACCATAATACTGCAAAATGCGTCTATTGCAGGCACGCAGTCAGCGGTATGACAGGATGTGCAAAAGCCACACACACACACACAAAACGCTTTCTCACTTGAATTAAAGAGGTTTTAGTCTGAATAAAATGCTAGTAGCAGGATTATAAAATGAATAGATGCGATTATGATCATTTGATAAAATGAAGAGAGCGCGCCATACTTTTGAGGTCATTTTACTTTGTTGACAGTTTCCAATCCCGCACGGAGAACGCTGAACGCGCATCTTTAAATGGTTTTGTGGTGCTCGTTGTTGTATTTTAAAGCACAATTGCAATGTTTTCAACTGACATTATTGTATAAAGTTATCCGAAATGTGGAGCGCGTGTGACTGCGCTGCACATTAAGTGAACTACATCGGCGCTGCTGCACCAAAACACAGTTGCTCACATTAATTTGATCCTGCTGGATTCGGTCCTAGAAAATGTCAGATTTTTAAAAATCCGGCATACAGCGCATTAGATCGTGACAGTGCATGCGTGCAGACGAGGATGAGCGAGCGCGGCTTTGGCTAGATTTATTTGGAGGTTATTGCTCATGTCTCATTCGGCACAAATCGAAATGTTTCCATATTCGCAATGTATTTGAATGTTAAACTATTATTTATAATGTAAACTAGGCTTGTACTTAACAAGCATTCGCATATAGACGGAAAAGATGATCCTCTTCATATGAGCAAAAACGTCCTTGGCATAACAGCAGAGTGGACCGGTAGCTATACTACGGTCTATTTAAACTGACCAGTGTAACCTTTTAATGTTTAGTTGACATTTTATTTTGATAATGAACAGACTGCGATGTAAGTTTGAATCGCTAGAATATAGCCTACATGTGCAGCAGGCTCCGGGGCGATCGAAACAGCTGAGACATTAAAAAATATATATATTTTCCGCAAAAGTGTTTACTTTCATTTGTGCACACTCACAATAAAAACAGAAGATTTGTGCTCTTGTAAAATAAAGCAAACAAACAGAATGCGTTGTCATCCTTTTTTTTTTTTTTTTGTGAACTTATGGAGCGCCCACACTTCTGTTTTAAATCCGTTAATCTTAATTAGCCTATTTAAATCGGATATATTTCGCATAGCCTATTTAAAAAAAAAAAAAAAAAAAAAAAAAAACATGAAAACAAATTGTTATTTTTATGTTGGGCCTATTACTTAGTAGGCTATAAATGTTCCTTAAAGCATCCCATTTTGTCCCAGGGCTTAGAACCTGTGCCCTAGTCAGGTCCATGCAGAAACTTGTGAACGATGCTCGGCGTCACCGTTTAGTGACAGCAGTGAATGCTCCAGGAATGTGTCGGTCACAGCGCCTATTAATCGCTGTTTTGAATCCAGCAATTATTTATTTAGAAATGATAAGATCTGATTATGACAAGTGTGGTATAAAAGCTTTGTTTATTAGAGGAATAATAGGTTAACTGGAAAATGTTAGATCGCGACCATGCTTTTGGACCCCATAGTCTTCATTTACGCGGCTTTGTTCTGGTTTGCCGGTTGGTCACGAATTTCCACAAATTCAGTATATTTAGGCATCGTTTCTTTTCCTAAATCTTTATAGTCTAACCCTCTAATTTCCCAGGTTTATTTTATTATCTTTCGCTTTTAATAACTGTTTTCGCATCTCTTACTTTGGTAAACATGGGAAGGGAAATTAAAGATTTCATGAATTAAGAATTCGTTCGATTTATTAATTTGTTCCCTTATTTCACTTAAATCATGGGTTATTTAGGGAACAAAATTAATGAAACATGGACAATTGCCACATTAATAATTCGTAGGAATGAATTAACAAGTTGTAGGAATGAATAGACTACCTGTCCTGTCACTGTGTCCCGCAGCCCTGCAAAGCGCATGATATAAAACAGTTATCTGATGAAATGATTAGTAACTACATTTCTATTGCATTTAATGTTGAAGAACTTTTATGTTGTTTCTATTTTAATGTACTTTAAAGTTTAAATCACATTAAAAGCTTAATTTGTAGGCTACATTGTGAATGAATGATGATGCTTTTATATATCGTCACCGTCACTCACAGCCGCTCGCACGTGTTGAGTGCGCATGAGCCGCACGCAGCCCAACATTGAATCGGTTAACCGACCATCGATAGCCTTAATCGATTGCATCTCTTATCGACAATTAATCGATCATCGATTAATCGTTGACATCCCTAGTTGTGAGTTCTAGTCTCGAGCCGGACGGAATTGTGGGTGGGGGGAGTGCATGAACAGCTCTCTCTCCACCTTCAATATCACGACTTAGGTGCCCTTGAGCAAGGCATCGAACCCCCAACTGCTCCCCGGGCACCGCAGCATAAATGGCTGCCCACTGCTCCGGGTGTGTGTTCACAGTGTGTGTGTGTGTGTTCACTGCTCTGTGTGTGTGCATTTCGGATGGGTTAAATGCAGAGCACAAATTCTGAGTATGGGTCACCATACTTGGCTGAATGTCACTTCACTTTTTCACTCACTTCACTTCACTTTAAATGTCACAAAAGGAGTGTGTTTTTGGTTGCCAGGGCAAGACAACCCTGCACAGATTACCAAAAAAAACAGCATTAAGGGACCAGTGGATGGAGTTTATTTTTACAGAGCATCAACGGAGTTGTGCAAGTGTTTTTGTTTGTTCCCTGCATTTCGAAGATGCTTGTTTTACAAACAAGGCCCAGTTTGACGACGGATTTGCACATCGTTTATTTCTTAAAGGGGGGGTGAAATGCTCGTTTTCACTCAATATCCTGTTAATCTTGAGTACCTATAGAGTAGTACTGCATCCTTCATAACTCCAAAAAGTCTTTAGTTTTATTATATTCATAAGAGAAAGATAGTCTGTACCGATTTTTCCCGGAAAAACACGAGTGGCTGGAGGCGTGACGTGTGGACGGAGCTAAAGAATCACGAGCGCCAGTAGGCTTTTGTTGAGAGCATTTGGAAGCTGTGACACCGTGAGGACAAAACCAACCAAAACAAACCATGGCTAACAGTCAGATTCAGCGTATATTTATGATCCAGAATCAGATCCCGAGGCTGAAACTGAACGAGAGCAGCAGCAGCAACGACTCGCTCCGAGCAGGGCTCGAACCCGCAGTTTTTGTGTAACCTGGGACTGAACAGTCGCAACAACATAGGGGTTGTAATGAGTGCGGACTGTATCATCTTCAGGGTAGTTCTCAGTGCCACTGACGACTTTTTTTTGGGTCAAATATAGGTTTGTGGATATTTTATTTATAAAACCGTTTCTTTGCTGTAAATTATTTTATTTTATGCAATGCAAACTACAGGGACGCAACGTTAGTAACCAAAATGAGTCACATCAGTCTTTTTCAACTGACTACTTTTAAATGTTGATTTTTTTTTTTTTGTTAAACAAGTTTAAATGTGAGAAATATTCTATGTGTGTAAACTGTGAAATAAGTTGTATTAGGAACTGTATTTAATGAAAATGTATGTGTAACTTCACTTGCCTAGATGAAGTCCCATTTGAAGTCCATTCGATTTTTTTGTAGAGTGGCAACCTTTGGATTGACTGTAGTGGACTTCTTATTCACCACCTTCCCCGTCTTCTTGGAGACTACCTTGCCTCGGCAGGTCTTTGAGCCTCTTTCTGGGTTTATTCCATAGAATCATCTAAGGAAAGTTGCATTACACATTACCGAAGTGTATAATAACCATTTTTCAAAATTCTGATTAATTAATTTGGTTTAGAATTTAGATTAATTTTGTAAAACTTTATAATAAGTATAAAGTAATAAAGCACTTATAAATCACTTGCAAACGATAAATATATATATTCTGACTCGTTTGGATTTAATGTGGATCTACATGCCTTTCTCCTATTTTCTCCGTGTCTGGCATGCGAATAAAACCACATTTGACAGTGTTTCAGATGATGAACTGAAAAAACTGAAATGGAAGAACACAAGTAGAACACAGGAGAAAGGTTGAGGTAACTAGTTTGCAAATAATTTATTACTTTACTACTGTATACTTATTATAAAGTGTTACCACAGATTCTTAGAGAGTGATAAAAACATACGCAAAAAGGAAAACACTTACCTTTGAAAAAATTCTAACGTGCAACAAGCCGCCTCTTGATACTGCAGGTTGAAGATGTAGTACACAGCAAACACTGTTGCAACTGCAGTCAAAAATGTTGACTGGACACTCACAAAAAAAAATGAAAAAAAAGAATCAATTTTAACAATTGTGCACAACAGCAATGTTAACAATTTTATATCTCAGCCATCAGTAAATGTTTCTTCTTCATCATGTGCAATGACACACTAACCCAGCAAAATCAGATGAGGATTGGCAGGTAGATTGAGTGTCTTCTCTACATCAGATGCAGATGCTGCAACCTGTAGAGAACACACAATACACAAATAATAATATTACATAATATAATGTGGTGAAGTGGAAAGAAGAAAATTAAATACTTACATCTGCATATGAAACCAGTCCATCTTCATGTTCCTGGAAGTGGGACATTAACGTTAGAATCTTGACAAGCAGGTGTACCATATCTTTGTTCTCATCCTGGGACATCCTCCAACTTTTCATTAAAAACACTTAAAAATATTCTGTCTACTGCTCTCTCCTCTTCCTCTCTCTCTAACTCTCTCTCTCTCTCTCACTCTCACACACACACACACACACTCCCTCTCTCTCTCTCTCTCACACACTCTCTCTCTCTCTCACACACACACACACACACACCACACACACACTCTCTCTCTCTCTCTCTCTCTCTCACACACACACACACACTCTCTCTCTCTCACACACTCTCACACACACACAAAACTGTATTTGAGGCTGAGGAACCAGTTAGAATGTAAGTGAATGAAGTAACGTTTCCTCTGTGATATAGAGATTTGTGCCAATAAATCCAGTGCAAAATTAAAATTCAAATGTGCTCACATACAAAGCCCACTTTATTAACAATAAGTTAGAATATATTTAGATTACACTCTAACTAGTTTTAGATACGACTTATATTGAAAGACTAATGTGTCACTCCGAAAAAAACAAACGTTTCTCACCATAACGTTAACGCTAACGTTACTCTTTCCATCTATCAAGTCAAGTGCTCATGCAAAAGGCGATGAGTTTATGCTTCCTAAGTAAAATCAAGTTTACAGGCCTATTTTCGATTTCCCAATATATAAGGATAATATATAAGTTACCAACTTTATACGCACCTAACTTAGCAACATTAATGCAAAAAAACAAATCCTCCATTGTAAGCTACACTGGGTTGGCGCCAATGCAAAATGTAAATATAATTGTGCAAATAAGTGTTTCAGAAAATCAGGAAAACACACTTACTTCATATCCTCGTTATCTGCAATCTGTAATCGAAATTATATTTGAGATAATATCCGTTTTATTCACTGAGACTGATGATGCTTTTCTCTGGTATCAGACGCTAACCGTTGCTCCCCTCCCCCACCGATCACGTGCTCATCTTCTACCGTTGCCGAATATGTTCAATTCATATCCAATGAAATAATCAGCGAACGCAAGTATTTTATATTTAACTATTTACAAGTTTAACATTTACAGGATTTTACACCAGGAAAGAAAAAAAAAACGATGCAAATCCTTCACAAACACACACATACACACTTAACTTTCAGGAGAAATTTGTAAAAATTGCATACATGCTAGTTCACCGTCTTGGCAAGATTTGTCAAAGGTAAATTAAAATATTGTGCCCACATTAAAAAAACTCTGCAGTTTAAGATAAAAATGTATTCAGACTTTGATCTGCTTACCTGTAAATGAGCCTCAACTTGAGATGAAATCCATAAAACTTTGACTGAATCCATGCTCCTCCATGCGTCAGCTAGCCTTTGGTTCCCCCTCTCCCACCGATCACGTGTGCATTTACGGTAAGACACCGTAATTTTAGAAAACAGTTCAGTACTGTATATTTACGCTGTTAATATGCTGTAAATTTACAGAAATTTTTTACAGTGAATGTCACATTTTATTATTGGACTGTTCAACACTCAGCGTTTTACCCGCTAAGAAGACTAAGAAGCACTTTTAAAGTGTCATGCCCCCATCTGATGTGAGCATACAGTAAGTATTGGAACAGTTGCCTCACAGGTCTTTCTCAGCTGTGTCATGCTGCATTAATTCTTCAGATGTTAAAAGCGGGGAATGTGTCATATCAGTTACATCCATTGCTTCTGCATTCATTCTTGCATTCGATGACGACATACAGTACACAAACCAGGATGAAGACGAGGAAGCTGACTTTGAGAGAAAAGCAAGCAATTTGGATGCTAAAAGAAAAGAGCGATTCAATCAAGTCAAGTCACCGGCAACATCAGCAGCCAACAATAACCTGATTGGCTGAGAAAAACAACAGCAGTTAAATGACAGACAAATCATTAAAGCTGTGAAAATGAACTCTAAAATACATGTCTGTAAAATTGACAACAACCTGCAGAAAGCTGGAGTGATGCTCTGATAATCTCCTGTCTGCAGGAGACTTTGACACAGAATTACAGAGGCAGCACAGCAAGATGCAAACCTCTGATCATCACAAAAATAGAAAGAAAATATTAGAAGAAGAAGAAGCACAAAGATTAGCCAGTAGAGTTTATATATATATATATATATATATATATATATATATATATATATATATATATATATATATATATATATATATATATATATATAAACTCTACTGGCTAATCTTTGTGCTATGTGTATATATATAATGGAGTCAAAACTGCATTCTTTCTACATTAAGCAGAGACACAAGTACACCAGCATCAAAACGCGTCAAACTGATTTCTGAAAGATCTCCTGGAAATACTGCAGTGGCCTCACGGCAAGTCTGTGAGCAGAAACACAAATTTATAATGCAATATAAGTCATTTATACTGCAGACCAACAAAAACTGAATAAGTTTCCACGACAGATGAGCATCATAACAACCTGTGTCAGCTAAAGCACACACATGTATCTGCACAAGTCAATGACAGCTGGTATAAAGTAGTTTACCTGGGCCTGGGGGGCAACAGACTAATCACAAGCTCTCTGAATGTTATTTGCGCAGGTAATACCTCCAGGAATATACCCGCTGTTGTAAGGACGTTGTATCAATGAGATATTACCGCGAGGTGATACACCGCTCAAGGTCACTGAGGCACGGCTTCCCACAGGGGCATTTCATGGAAATGTGGGTAATATGTTTATTGACGAGATAATGTGACAAGACTATGGGTTTCTTGCCTTGTTAGATGGAAGGGTAAACTAAAACCAAAGCTGTTTTGCATAGTTTTCTTTTTGATGTGACCAAATTATATTTTAAGCTAGGGCTAAAAATACTGTATACCTGCTTTCCTGTGACACTCAAGCACTCAAAGCTATAAACTCTTTTTTTTTATGAAAAAACTTTTCCAACTTTGTCAGAGGTGACATTTAGTAGCTGAACTAGAATATTTTTGAACCACTGCATTTAATTGAACCGGCCAGCCATTTCAGCCCACGCTTTTTCTTTTTTCTTTTTCTTTTTTTTTTTGTGACCCAATTAAAATGAGGAAACTATTTTTCAGATGTCTAGAAATCGATATCCTCCTCTGCTTTGATTCCTAGATCTTTCCTCACTTTCACAGCCTATCAGTTACATTTTAATCATTTAAATTGTTCTTATCTGTTGTAGAAATGTCAGAACTTTCCCACTGGATGCACACTGGTACATGCAGTATTGAAAACTGTGTCTATATTTGTGCCAAATGTAAGAATTGCATTACAGGGCCTTCAAGAACTATAGACAAAACCCTGTTGCATCAAATCTATTGATACTTATCTGGTCTGTATTTGGCGCTTCAGGGGAGCTCGCGGGCAACATAACGAATGCTCCTGATATAGTCGACAAGACAACAATATCTGGCATATCAGATAAGCAGTAAGAAGGGTCTGTGTGATGCCAAACTGTGTTGATTCATGACTAACACCAATGTGAAATCAGCTAACTGCCGTCCACCTGAATACTCCTCTGCAATCATAAACAAAAATAGAGGCTAAGCCATGCAAAATCTGCTCCAAAATCTTGTGAGCCGTCTCGCTGGCTGCCGAATACACAGGCACCATCCTAACAGTCATGAAACCTCATAAGTGATCCTCTAAAAAAGACACTCAAATTGCATTCCAAAAGACATCTTGTGTTTGATGTCAGCAAAGGGTGTAATCAAAAAAAGTTCATTAAAGTTGTCCTAAGACAGCTTGGTTTTAGGGTTTAGGACAACTTTGATGAAAGGTTTTGATCCACTTCAAAGGTTGACAAGTATATTTTTATTTATTTAGCACCAAGTTCCTGGGTGTGCACATCACAGAGGACCTCTCCTGGACCGACAACACTGCAGCACTGGCAAAGAAATCACAGTAGCGTCTCTACTCCCCCTGCAAACTGAGGAGAGCCAGAGCCCCACCCCCCATCATGTGCACCTTCTACAGAGGCACCATCAAGACCATCCTGTCGAGCTGCATCACTGTGTGGTATGGCACTTGCAACGCGTCCTGCTGGAAGACTCTACAACACATAGTGAGAGCAGCTGAGAAGGTCATTGCTGTCTCTCTCCCCTCCCTCCAGGAAATTTACGGAACCTGTCTAACTCGCAAAGCCCTCTGCATTGCAGGTGATCCCACCCACCCGTCACACAGTTTTCTCAGTCTGCTGCCATCAGGGAGGTGACTGCGGAGTCTCCAGGCCAGGACCAGCAGACTGAAGGACAGCTTCATTCATCAGGCTGTCTGGAAGCTGAACTCGTTCCCGAATTTATTTCTGTCAATGCAGTAATGCAATATGAAATTGAAGTTACTTGGATTATGTTCACATCAGATAGGGAGATGAAACTCTAAAAGTGCTGATCTTCTAAACTTGTAAAACATCTTTTTGTTGAATCACCCAATGATAAAATGTGACATTCTGTAGTTTTGTCTCATTTAATCTTTTATTCATATTTACAGATGTCTTGACTGCACAGCAAACAGAACAATTTTGTCTTTACTGTTCAAATACTTATGAAGGGCACTGTATATGTAAAATATAAAATCATACATGTGACGTCTCCGCCTAGCTGTGTGTGTGTGTGTGTGTGTGTGTATGTGTGATTGTGTTTTAGGTGCCGTCTGGAGGGGGCGTGGCTACACACCTGACACTTGTTGGATTGTGGAGTGAAATATGTGGAAGACTTCTCGAAGGCAGTTGTGGGGCGTTTTGTCTCCGTGATGGAGTTTGTCACTGCACGTCGTGCTGAGTGTTTTGCCCGACCCTGATACTTTCCGTTATTTGGATTATGTTAATGTTTGTTTTCTGGCATTTAAATAAATGTTTAATATGCCGTGACGCGTCTGGTCTCCGTTTTGTTGCGGCCTGAGTGCTGGCCGTAACATACATTTCAGGTTTGTGTGTGTGTGTGTGTGTGTGTGTGTGTGTGAACCTAATAAGCATAAAATACAAAGTGTACAATGTGTATAAATATCAATTTACCTTTAACTTTTACAGTATTTTCATTAACAAAAATAAATTTACATTTTTAAAGTAAATAAATACATTTACTTGTTGCTTGTTGCATGTTGCTATGGGTACTCACCGTGAAAGTTACCTCTTGTTGTCTGCTTACCCTGAAACATACCCATGTATATCACATAACCTACTTTCTGGAATACCCCCCAGGTTCTGAAGTATAACTCACTGACAATGATTTGATTGCAGTGGTAACCAATGAATATTCACACATAATCTTCACTAGATGCAAATAGTGACTTACATTTCACAAAAAGCTACTGTATGGCATCAGAAGGCTTAGAATATAATGATGACTATATTATAGTCCATTCATTTCCTTTTTTGAAAGAGTTTGAAAGCTATGAATTAATTGTACTTGTATAGAAAAAAATCAAGCACAGAATTTTTCCCTTTGAGTTCCACAGAAAATGTCACATGTCTTCAATCACATGAATGCATAACAAACAGCCATGTTTGGGTGAAGCATTCCTCTTAAATGCCTTGTGGAACAGCTTTTGTGTTGAGAGAGCACCTATGACGCCTTAATATGCTGTTTCTGCTCACTAGGTTTTGCAACAAAGCAGTTTGTGATGTTATTCACTTGAACTCTCATCATTATTATATGGATGTGAATGATTAACACAGTAGTAATGGCAAGGTCACCCAGTTTAATAACACATCCACTGGTGTAGGAGTGATAATTGTACAGCTGGTGTAAATCCTGATTGTCTCACTAGCACAGGTCAAGACGACTGTAGGTTAATCCTGGACATCTGTCTGACCTTAGAACAATCCTCCAAATCACTGAACATGAAATGAAATGTCATTAGCAAAAAAACTACTACATTTAAAAAAGTGGTTCATTTACATATATCAGTAATTATTAAGACCCCAAAACAAGTGTCCACTCCACATTCACAGGATATTAGACACATAAAATATGTTTTCAAGCATTCATCAATTGTTGAATGTGCAAATAACAATGTTTTTAGATATTTTTTAAAATGGATGAGTCATACATTTTAGTTAATTGCATTTATTTTAATTACTTTTTCTGTTTATCTGCAGTTCAGCCTGTTCATATTCATAATTTGCATGAAAAAAAACAGAGTTCACTGACAGTTTCATGACAAATAAACCAGATTTTGTACCTCTGGAAAAGTTAATATTTTCATTGGCCTCATTTATTATGCCCATTGGGTGAAGGCTCAGCAATGAAATGAAACTGTAAATCAGCTTTACAATGTAATAAAATGAAGAAATAAAAACAATAAGTTGTTATTGTGACCACTGTAGCTAAGTTATATTTTTGTTTTCCTTTTCAAATGCAATTACAGCAAGAAAAAGCTGTTTTTCCCTTCCTGATATTCGTACATTTCTGGTACTTTGCTCGTGGGCCCTTGTGCATTCTAGCATGAAAACACAATCTAAGGTCAAAATGTAATCGAAGGCATATGCACATTATTTGTGTTAATGTTCATTCCCAATGAGTTGCGCTCTGACAACAGATCAAATAAATATTAGCAAATGATTGGGACAACGACTAGGACAAAATAAAGCAATCACACAAATGATGCCGTAGGGAATTGGGTAAAATGTGCGCTGGCATTCAGAAATATTCTCCAGTGCAGATTAGCTTACAGCCAAGCTTGTTTTCTGCACATTATAGACACTCTTTGTGATAAGATAAATGTTTAACAATCATTGTGAATTTATGGCGCGTGAAACACACGTTTTAATAAACATGACAGGAGACAATACCAAAATTTGACTGTCCCTGACTCAACCAGAGATTGGAGGGGTGTCTAAACAAATAAGACATCCTCGCTGAGCTGCAGTTGGCCAGTTCTCAAGACCTTTAACGGCACCTTTCCATCAGAACTGACAACGCTGATTCAGTCTAGCAGACGGGCCTCCTGTAAATCACATTCTTCAAGTGCTGTCGACTTTTATCTCTGACTAGACCACAGGAGAGAGAGAGTAGAATGTGTATAAAGAGATCATTCTGTTCGTTAAACAGGATGTGACATCATACTCAACATCAAAGCTCAAAAGAAAGGGGTTGTACTGTCATTTTTAAAAGTACTGGCTGCAACATGAGAAGCATATAAATAGTCATCGTTAATTATGAAAAAAAAATGTTAACACCTATAAATGAATGTGGCATGGAGAAGCAAAGTAATAATTGCTTCTCTCGCATCTCATTAACACGAATCTCTCACCTCCACAGCAGAAATATCATCAGTAGCACCCAGACTCTGTTTATTAGTCAAGCTATGGTGTTT
Source organism: Carassius gibelio (assembly GCF_023724105.1). Taxonomy (NCBI): domain Eukaryota; kingdom Metazoa; phylum Chordata; class Actinopteri; order Cypriniformes; family Cyprinidae; genus Carassius; species Carassius gibelio. The sequence continues at coordinate 23,590,407 of NC_068412.1, forward strand.
CTGTGGTGTCTCTTAAAGAAATAGTTCACCTGAAAATGAAATTTTGCTGAAATTGTCCTCAACCTCAGGCCACCTAAGATGCAGATGGATTTCTTTCCTCATCAGAACAGAATTGGAGTCTAAACAGCTGATAAAAACACCACAATAAGTCCAGAGTTCAGTCCATTATTTAATGTCTTGTGAAAACTAAAGCTGCATGTTTGTAATAAACCATTTGAATGAGGAGAGAACTATGCACAGATCAAACAACATTTACATGCAAAAATAACAGGCCTAAACAAATATGTCAGTGGATTTTGCTCTGAGGGGAATGGATTTTTTCTCTTGAGGAAGCATTATTATGGATTATGGACAGTTATTTTGGAAAGAGATAAATATTTAAAACAACTTGATGAATTTGTTTCTTACAAACATGCAGCATTTCACTACACAATATGTTAACTGATAGACTGGACTCAAATGGATTACTGATTGCTGATTATTGTGACGTATTTATCAGCTGTTTGGACTCTGATTCTGACGGCACCCATTCACTGCAGAAGATCCATTGATGAGCAGGTGATATAATGATGAAGAAAGAAACTCATCTACATCTTGGATGGCCTCAGGGAGAGTCCATTTTCAATTTAGACTTTCATAAAATTCATGTTAATAACTGGCTATATTTTGCCTGAAGTTACTTGATATTGACTTTTTGTTTTCAGAAGTGTTGCATGAAATCAATATTACTCTCATAATTGTGCTGAAACTCAGTATTTTGGCTTGTGATAATGCTTAAAAGGTTAGTTCACCCAAAAATGAAAATTAACCTGTTTTCCTCACCATCGAGGCATTATACAGGTGTATATGACTTTCTTCTTTGAGTTGAATCCAATCAGAGTTATATTAAAAATTGTCCTGGCTCTTCCAAGCATTATCATTGCAATGGGTGGGTGTTTTTTTTTTTTTTTTTTCAACAGTCCACAAGACGTCAAATAAAGTATGCACATCCATAATATACACGTGTATCACACAGCTCCGGGGCGTAAATAACCAGTCTCCTCTTGGCTTATTTCAAAATTCCCTCAGACATATATATATATATATATATATATATATATTTATTTATTTTTTTTACAAATCCTCAGTTTGTACTTCTAATTCATGACTGGCATTTAGTTTTGTTCTCTCTCTGCGTTCGTCATGCAACACAGATGCCCTACGTCACCCACAGGTACAGCTTCAGCGTACCACAATTAGACGAAGTGAGAAAGAAGTGTTTATTACATTTTAAATATTAATATTTTTTGACAAAAGTGCATGGATTCACTAGAGGAGGCCTTTATTCACACCCCGGAGCCGTGTGAGGCATGTTTTATTATGGATGTGCGCGCTTTATTTGACATCTTGTGGACAAAAAAAAAAAAAAAACTATTGGTTTACCTGTAATGAAAACGCATTAAAGAGCCAGGACAATTTTTAATATAACTCCGATTGGATTTGTCTGAAAGAAGGAATTCATATACACCTAGGATGCATCAAGGGTGAGTAAAACACAGGTTAATTTTAATTTTTGGCTGAACCCTTTAAGTGTTGACATATCAAATTGCCTGTGGTTTGTTTTTGTCTTTTCTATGTTGTGTGAAATGCATGCTTCTAATGATAAATGTGGCAAATCACCACCAGAAATATAATTATAATGTGGTTCTAGGTATTATAATATTAGTCACTAAAAATGTGAAATGGCTGTTAATGTATGAGTATCTTAAGAAGCTCCCTGCAGAGGCAGCCGACACCAGCTGTGCAGCACTGAACACTGACTCTAGTTATGGCATTTTAATGCTTTAATGCACTGCTTTGAATCCATCCAGCCATGCATAGCAAATAAGCAGTGGAATACAATTACTTCCAGTTTGGAGGCTTTTCTTTCAACTTCACAGTTCCTTCAAGTACATCTGATCGTATCACTCAAAGGTCAAGCGGGTCTTTGCTTGAATATATAACTGTTTTTTTGTTTTTTTGTAATGTTCAGTAGTTTTATTTCCCATTAACTCCATGACCGGAGGGCAAGCAAAGCACGGGGTAAAATTCAGTCATCCTTAATTTAGCATTCCTCACAAATTTTATTTCAGCATTTGACACTTCTCTTTTCATCACAAACCCAATCACCTTCTGACCCCAGGAGTCCCAATCATCTTGGGATTGTTCGCTAACTGCTCCTCGTGAAGACACTCTGAAACATTTAAAATGATGACAAACAGGCCAAATCTGAATAATCTTTTCTCACATTTTCTTAAAGAATACATTTAAAAACAATTATTATTACTGACTTCTATTGGGAATGAGTAAAGACATAAAATTATAGACATCTATTGGACATGATGTAGGCTACTTTACACAAAAAATGCAACTTGAGGTGCCCTCAATCTTCTGAACTAAAAAAGACAACATCAAAAGTCAACACAGCAAATTGGACTTCTGAAAGCATACATATGTACTGCACCATTTTCATTGAAATCGTTGAACTGACTACTCTGACACTCTGAAAAGTATGTGTGGCGGAGGCGTGGTTTAGCGAAGTCTGCAACGGGAGAGCGAGTGAAGAGACGAGCGGCGATAAGTGGTTCAGGTGAGAAACAAGTAACACCTGGATCTCGTTTCAGTGATTGGCGTGGGGAACTCGCATTTAAGGAGCGCGACAGCCGGCGAAAGGGAAGAGAGACGGGGACTCGTGAGCGCAGGAAGCTGGAGAGCGATCGAGCAAACCAGACGCAGTATCCGTGGCCGAAGTGCTGTTAGAAAGTGCGCGCACCTGCCGCGCTTGTTTGTTTGTTTATTTGTTTTGTTTTGGTTTTGGAATAAAGCCTCTCACGAGCCCCGTACGCCGACTCTGGTCTCCTTCCTCTATTCTGATTGAACCTTCATTACACTGGTGCCGAAACCCGGGAGGAAGGAGAGTGTTCGCCATGCAGACTCCGTCAGCTACATCAGCCTCGCCATTTGCGGACATCATATCATCGCTCGCGGGCCTGCACCAAGAACACCACCAGGCCCTGCTGGACCTGCGGGCCGACCAAGACCACCGGTTCCAGGCGATGATGCGGGCCCAGCAGGAGGACCGCGAGCTGGTCCGGAGCTTGCTGGACCGGGAGGCTCGGACGGGGACGGCCTCCCCCAGCGCCCCGCCCCCTCACATGCCACTCCCCAAGATGGGACCCACTGACGACCCGGAGGCTTTCCTTGACTTGTTCGAGCGGACTGCGGAGGCGTGTGGGTGGCCGGTGGACAGCTGGCCCGTACGGGTGATCCCTCTGCTGTCGGGGGAGGCCCAGAAGGCGGCCCAACAACTACCCGTCCCGAACCTCCTGGTCTACGCCGACCTCAGACGAGCCATCCTCCAGAGGGTGGGCCTCAGCCCAGAACAACATCGCCAGCGCTTCCGGTCACTGGAGCTGGCCGAGGCGGGCCGACCCTTTGTGTTGGCGCAGCAGCTCCGGGACTCGTGCCGCAAATGGCTGTTGGCCGGGGACGGCGATGCCGAATCCATCATCAACGCGGTGGTACTGGAGCAGTTCATCTCCCGCCTTCCAAAGAAGTCCGCCCAGTGGGTCCAGTGCCACCGCCCGGCGTCGCTGGATCTGGCCATCCAACTGGCGGAGGATCAGCTGGCGGCGTGCTCCGGGGTCGGCGAGCCCCTCCCTGCTGTCTCTCTCTCTCTCTCTCTGTTTCCCCCTCCCCCCCCACTCCGAAATCTCTCCCTAGGTCCCGTTGGGTGGGGCCACCGAGGGCTGCGCCCCGCTGGAGGGTGGCGATGGAGCCTGCGGCCGGGGCCCGAGGTCCCGCACGAGGGATGGCCGCTCCCCAGCGACGGGGGAGTGAAGACACTCCGGCTGCTTCCCCACGTCAATCCCCTGAGCCACTTCCCGCCACTAGGGCAGCGGGGAGACCCGGGCCAGCCTGCTGGCGTTGCGGGGATCCGGGCCACTTTGTGGACAGGTGCCCGATGATGGAGGTGGGGACACTGGTCCGGATCCCGGACGACCCGCAGGCTGCCCCCGATCAAGCCGGGCTGTACCAAATACCCGTGAGTATTAAGGGGGGTACCTATCAGGCTCTGGTGGATTCAGGTTGTAACAAGACCTCCATCCATCAAAGCCTGATACAATCCGGGGCATTGGATACGGGCCGCATGGTTAAGGTGAGGTAATACGGACAGATAGAGGCGACTCACTGCAAATCTACCACCTCAACCTCCTTAAAAAATGGAGCGGGGAGGAGTCAGTGTTGCTAGCGACGGTAGTGAGTGGGGAGGATGATCTCGGGCCAGAGGCGATTATTAAAGGAAAACCCCTCGCACTGGCTCTAGGAGGGGACCACCTCTCGCCCTCGCAGCTCACTGACATCGCGCAGTTGCAGGTAGAATTTGCAGACGTGTTTTCGCCCCTACCCGGCCGTACGGACCTGATTCAGCACCACATTGAGACAGAGCCGGGAGTCGTAATTCGCAGCCGGCCATATAGATTGCCTGAACACAAAAAAAAGGTAGTTCAGACCGAATTAGAGGCTATGCTGGGGATGGGAGTAATCGAGGAGTCACACAGCGATTGGGCGAGCCCAATAGTTTTGGTGCCCAAAACGGGCGGCTCGGTACGGTTCTGTGTAGACTATCGCAGGGTGAATGCAATTTCCAAATTTGATGCTTATCCAATGCCGCGGATTGACGAGTTGCTCGATCGGTTAGGCACGGCTCGTTTTTATTCGACATTGGACTTAACCAAAGGTTATTGGCAGATCCCCTTATCTCCCATTTCCAAAGAAAAGACCGCCTTCACCACGCCGTTTGGATTACACCAATTTGTTACGCTTCCGTTCGGCTTGTTCGGGGCCCCGGCTACGTTTCAGCGCCTCATGAATCGAGTGCTGCGGCCCCATGCTGCATATGCCGCCGCCTACCTGGATGATATTATCATCTATAGTGGGGACTGGCAGCGGCATATGGAGCATGTGAGGGCGGTCCTCAGGGCGCTGAGACGGGCGGGGCTAACGGCCAACCCGAAGAAGTGCGCAGTTGGGCGGGTGGAGGTAAAGTATCTGGGCTTCCACTTGGGCCACGGGCAGGTGCGTCCCCAAATTGATAAGACGGCAGCAATTGCAACCTGTCCCAGGCCCAAGACCAAAAGGGAGGTGAGGCAGTTCTTGGGGCTGGCGGGATATTACAGGAGGTTTATTCCTCATTATTCGGACCTCACCAGCCCGTTGACTGACCTCACTAAAAAGGAGATACCAGATACGGTCCAGTGGACGGAGCCGTGCCAACGGGCCTTTACCCGAGTTAAAGCGGCCCTGTGTGGCGGGCCGCTCCTGCACTCTCCTAACTTTGCTCTCCCCTTTTTTTTGCAGACCGACGCATCGGACAGGGGGCTGGGCGCGGTCCTGTCCCAGGAGGTGGGGGGGGAAGACCGCCCGGTGCTGTACATTAGTCGGAAGCTCTCCAAGAGAGAGACTAAGTACAGCACCATAGAGAAGGAGTGTTTGGCCATCAGGTGGGCGGTTCTCACCCTTCGTTACTACCTCCTGGGACGGGAGTTCACCCTCTGCTCGGACCACGCGCCCCTCCAGTGGCTCCACCGCATGAAGGATACCAACGCGCGAATCACCCGTTGGTATCTAGCTTTACAGCCATTTAAGTTCAAGGTGATTCACAGGCCGGGGGCGCAGATGGCTGTGGCCGATTTCCTCTCCAGGAATGGGGGGGGGGGCTGCAGGCCGGATGGCTCCCCGGCCTGAGTCGGGCGGTGGGGGTATGTGGCGGAGGCGTGGTTTAGCGAAGTCTGCAACGGGAGAGCGAGTGAAGAGACGAGCGGCGATAAGTGGTTCAGGTGAGAAACAAGTAACACCTGGATCTCGTTTCAGTGATTGGCGTGGGGAACTCGCATTTAAGGAGCGCGACAGCCGGCGAAAGGGAAGAGAGACGGGGACTCGTGAGCGCAGGAAGCTGGAGAGCGATCGAGCAAACCAGACGCAGTATCCATGGCCGAAGTGCTGTTAGAAAGTGCGCGCACCTGCCGCGCTTGTTTGTTTGTTTATTTGTTTTGTTTTGGTTTTGGAATAAAGCCTCTCACGAGCCCCGTACGCCGACTCTGGTCTCCTTCCTCTATTCTGATTGAACCTTCATTACAGTATGGCAGCCAGCAGCTATTTACACTAGAAGTGTAAATAGTGATAGAGGCTATTTACACTAAGTACAAATAGCAATTAAATGTGAAAATAGCAGTCTTTTTAGTGATATGCTATTTGGTGCAAATAGCTATATAAGATTTTCTTTAGCAGAAAATCCTATTTTAACATAGTGTAAATAGTAAATAGGATTTTCTGCTATTTATTCTACTTGATGTAAATAGTAGCAAATATCGTCACCTAAGTATTGTAGTTCATTATAAAACAGTATGCAATAACATATTAAGTGTAAATTATCATTTTAATTCCAATTATTAAATAGATGCTACCTAACTGGGATAGTAAAGCCCTCCTAGCACCTACATTTATTTTAAACTTTTTTATTATTTTCTTAATTTTTATGTAAAATGAATGCCTTTCCGGTGTAATATGAGATTTAAAAAGAATGACCCAAAGTTTTCAAAATGTGGGTTCGAACTTGGGTCGATTGTGTCAAAAAGACTGATGTTTGACAGCCATCTTTTGTAGTGTTGACTAGCCCAATCACATGTTGATGGGCGGAGTTAGCACAAATAGCCTCTGCAAACAAGGCGGACCATTTGCACTTACTATTACTATTTGTTAATAAACGCTGTGTAAAAGTATATATTCTCTGTATGTGTGCATTAGTTTTCTTATATTATGATTACAAGTGCATATGGATATATGCTGAATATATCCACATTTAGTGACAGAATCCATAACTTATAAAGGATTTGTAAAGTTTAAGGAATCTTTTAATCCTAATATTCTAATAATATTTTTAAATATAAAGAATGAAATCAATATAATGTCAAATTAGGTAAATGTGCCTTTGTCATTGAACATTTTTTTTAATTAATAGAATTGACTAAATACTATAAAATCACAGACTAACTCAATTTTCTATTTACCTGATCAGATATGTCAGTATTTGCACATACATAAAAATAAAATAAAAATTCACTGTGCTCAACTTCAGTTTTGGGTGTGTAGATCAATCAGTAACATCACTTTCAAGTAATGGATCCACACTCGCTCTATCTTTGTAATAACTTTCAATTTATTTTAATTTTGCGACAGAGCAATTTCTAAGGACGTGCAAATCTTACAATTACTAATATGATTACATTGATGTTCTGCAACAGGTTTCATGGTTTAATGGTTTGTTTTTCTATAATGAGTTTCTGGTAACACATAAAAATGGGAAAATGGGAAACATGAGCGCATTCTACAACATTTTTACTGAAAGCCTGCTTCACGCTGTCATACTTAAGTCCTGCTTAGTTTGTGTCGCAGACGCACAAACGCATTAGTCTGATGTGTGCCACTTTCCCAGAAACCTACGAAAGACTCTCAGCATGAGAAAAACTGTCATGCTGAGCAATGTGCTTTTTGGGTACAAAAAATAACAACAATTTTCATGAAGTTTCAAAGTAACTACAAGGACATTTTTCCTAAACGCATGTATCATAAATAATCCAATTAATGGTGAATTTATTGAAATGGTTTTTGAAGGAAAAACTGAACTTCGAAAGAATCAACTCAAGGAGAATTGTTTGCATAACAGACAAAATTAGGTTTTCTATGACTTATGAAACACTTTCTAGATGTAAAACTGCTACAAAAGGTGTAGATATTTCCCACAAAGTGTGTTTGTGTCATCGAGTTAAGAATGAGTCAGAAAACACAGCTGTACATTTCTACCAATTTAAGTTGGGCAACCTTGCACAGCGTTTACAGTACACTTCAAACTTTCTCCCACAAATGTGAGGCTTGTCAGACTGTCTCAGCAGCGCTCAGAGGGCGGGTTGCACTTCTGAGGCCAAACGTCACATGGGATATTCTTCAGACACCATTACGCCACAGCTGTGGGAATCGTTCCATTCGAAAGTCTGTGTTACTATCTGTGCGTTATCAAAAATTGAACATGTGCGTGATGCGAGCCTCTGTCTCCTGCACGCCAGCACCCAGGGCCGTCTTTGATCAATTATTCCAGATTCACTCGGTCCCCTTTGAATGCGGATCAGCGTGTTTGCCGGCAGCGCGATGTTAACGTTGTTTAATTACTGAAATGTTTGTGTGAGAGAGGAGCTCGCTCGTGCATTTGTGTACCAAAACAATGTTTACACAGCTTCACCTTAGCAAAACAATTTACTAGTGAGTCATTTATCACTGATTATTTGAACGAAGCTCCTCAAAGGCTTCTCAGAAGGATTACCTGCAGAATCAGCTCTAAATTCATTAGCTGCTTTTGATGGACCGTGATGAAGGACAAGGACATTACCTGTGATGTTGACAAAAAGTAGAAATCCCCCCCCCCAAAAAATTTATAATTTATCATTTTGATATCTGGTGCTAAATATAATACTACCTTTGCATTCTGTTTGTTTGTGAATGCTGATACACAGTAAAAAATGTTTTCATACTGTATATATTTTTCACACTGGTCTTATATCATCGTAATATCTGTAGGTTGGAATCATCTTTTTAGCTCCTATAATAAAAGGTTATGTCACTATTTCCTTGCATGGTGTCTAGCCAGTGCCCACACAGGCAGTTCTGAACAAGCAGATTTGGCTCATTGAAAAATAATATCTATCTATCACTCATGGCAACACTATACCTGTCAAATAATGAACACGTTTTATGTCAGACAACTTCAAGAACGAAAATCCTGTACTCAGTGATCCCATTGCAGCAGTTCCTAAGCTAATAGTGCGCTAGAGGGAAAGACTGTCAGTGAATAATGACTCACTGGTAAATTTGGGTTTGTTCATTGCACAAGCTTTCATAAGACTTATAGCACACAAGTCATGTGGACAACTTTTATGGTATCAAAAAGTTAAAATGGCATTGCCTGGGAAATACAAATCTGGTTAATGTGATTTTTTTTTCATTTAATCTTTTACTAGTCATATTCAGGTCTCTGTTGATCTTCCCTGTTTGACTCACATTGTACATGGTCACCCCACTGAATAATTAATTTTAGCTTGAGCAAACTGTCACATCACTTTTGAATCATAACGTGGTGGGCAGAGATCAGAGCTGCAGGTGAACACTAAGGCCTGGTTCACACGGGACGATTTTAAAATTGTCGGCCGATTTTCCAAATATGAGAGACCCCACACACGGCGATAAAAAATCACGGGTCTAACAGTTTTGGTCGTTCCGTGTGTGGTGTGCAGCCACACGGCAATATCAACACATCACACACGAACCGATTTGATTCCCGAGCATTCCCAGGTCAGACAGGAAATCTCGCAAAATCCCTCGAAATCAAACGTGACTTCAGAGTAAACAATCATGGCGGACGAAGAGGATGCAGTGGCCATAGTTTGTGCTTTGTTTTTAACGGAAAAAAAACATAAGAAAAACAAGAAAAGGCGATGGTCAAAGAGGTGGAGACAACGCAAGCATGGACTATACTTGCTATATCATAATATGGAGATAAGTTGTTTTATCTCATAGAAATGTTGTTACGTACTCCACCGATTAATAACCGTTGAAATAAATGTTCATATATTAGTTTCCATGTACTCTGGTGGACTGCAGTTGTGGATGTAGTTATTCCCATCGAATTTATTTGTATTTGTTATATTATATACGCCGGCTGTTTTGATTTGGTTTCCCGGTACTATCACTGCCTCGTCACCTCGCTTTCTGATTGGCTACACGCCACAGTCCACAGGCTGCGTGATTGTTTGTCCTCGGGGGACACCACACACGAGAAGAAATCGGGCCAAATAAATCCTACATGTTGGATATCCCCGATTTGAGATCGGAGCGGTCCTGACATTCTTCCGAGCAGAGGAGAGCAGTCTTAACACACCACACACGGCAGGAATTTTTGACCAGATTATTTTACGATAATCGGAGCATCCTAAGATTGTCGGAATGGGTGAATCGGGGCTAAAATCGGCCTAATTATCCTGCCGTGTGAACCAGCCTTAAGACTTCTGCCGCTGCTGAAACACAACTTCACTAATCAATGCTGATAAACCTTCAGCTCAACGCATTGTAAATATTTATGGATTATAAATATTAACAAACTATTTTGATTGGTAAATGTATAATATAAATAAATAAAAAACAAACAAATGTAAAACTATATGTAGATAGATACAAAGAAAGGCCGATATTATGTGAGTGTAATTTAAAATGTTAACAAAATATTTTGATTATTAAATGTACAATATTTTATCTATAAAAATATGAAATAGGTGTATTTATGGTGAGTTAGGCAAGTGCAGCGTTATAAAATGTCACCGTATCCAATATTTTTGATATTTTTCTAGTAAAAATATTAAATATATATTATGTACAATCTAAACATGTGAAAAATGTATATAAATAGTTTGAGAGATAGTATAACAGAACTACAGATAGAAAGAAAGAAAGAACGACAGACAGACAGACAGACAGACAGACAGACAGACAGATAGATAGATAGATAGATAGATAGATATATAGATAGATAGATAGATAGATAGATAGATAGATAGATAGATAGATAGATAGATAGATAGATAGATAGATAGATAGATAGATAGATCAGAAAGACAGACCCATACATGTATATTTCTATTTTCTATTTCTTATAAAACATTAAATAAATATTTTGATAAGTAGATTTGTAATATAATTATATAGGCAAAAATATTTAAAAAGGTCTGCACTATATATATATAATAATAATAATAATTATTATTATTATTATTATTATTATTATTATTATTATTATTATTATTATTATTATTATTATTATTATTATTATATGTTTAATACATGTTTCCTAACCATGACCCTGATCTGAAAATTAGACACAATATGATATAATTCTCACCTAATTAAACCCCTAGTGGTTAAGCATTATATAAACACAGTGTCTACTGGGTAATGTGATATTCAGTATGTTAACAAATGCACTCTGTGTTAATTTTCTCAAACAACAGACCAGGCTTATGCAACAAATTACTGAATCGCACCCCTAAAGCCTCTCCACCCCCCACGAGCCCAGGTGAGGCGATTTATTCATCCCCCCGGGGGACTTTCAAACCCAGTATCAAGGTTGTTTTCTCTTTAATTTGTGGAGAAACTCAGTAACTCTGCAAGAGAATGGACAAAGCCAAGGCTCTGAAGCAATTTCTTCCACATTAGTGCATCAGCGTGGCGCAGCACAAATTGTCGCGTTTAACCCTGAAGTGCTGTTCTACACAACCTGAATCTGTCCATTCATATTTAAACTCCCGCAGTGCAACGCTCAATGATTGAGTTGTAGCGCTTGCCGAGAAGGTAGAATGGGAGGAGCTGAATAGATTGCTATAGACCTTGCTCCTTCAAGAGTGTGCGCATTTCAAAGAACATTTCATTTAACATGTGTCCGATTGTCATCTGTGGTGGCACGAGAGAAACAGAAGAGACAAAGACGGTACCTGCTGGGGCCCAGATTATAAGCATGACAGAAAAGCATGTGCTTAGAGCTCTCGCTGAGAGATGTGCCACATCCCGGTTCAGCGGGTCAGTGAATGTACAGAGGCAATCTCTCTAACTAGAGCAAAACACTTCTCCTGACAAATTACTGGTGTGTCTCCTGACTGAGGCCACAGTCCAGTTGCAAACTGCTAAAATCGAGTGGCTCATTTTCCCAATGACACTCTCTAGTCTGTGAGATTTTAATTAGGGATGAGTTTGAGGATGAATTGTCATCAATGATCGATTGAAAAAACTTCAAAACATTTCATTACGATACGGTGACATTTTATAACGCTGCACTTGTCTAACTCACCAGACAGCATCAATACTGTAGTTTATATATATATATATATATATATATATATATATATATATATATATATATATATATATATATATGTATATATATATATATACATATATATATATATATATATATATATATATATATATATATATATATATATATATATATATTAAAGGGACGATTCTACCAAAAATAAAAAAAATAAGTCACCGTTTAGTGATCTTGTGATTTTCTAATGCTATATGCATATCTTTCTTTTTCAGAGGAATTTACAGAAAAGTTTGGCTCGCTCTCATCCCTATAATGACAGTGATTAAAGATGTTCAAGATTATCTCAAAATTGTCCAGTGCAACATGTTGCATACTTCTAGTGTTCTGAGGGCATACAATAGGGATCTGAGAAAACAATCATTAGGTTAAGTGGTCTAGATGTATTTGCATCGTCTGTGGAATGCGTAGGGATGTAAAATGTTCGTCATATCATATCCCTTGGTCCCAGGGCTATAATAGGCTGTCCTACCTGCCTGTCACTGCATTTGCATACCTCTGTGCATCCTGTTACACCGTGCGTCATCATAGCATTCCATTATGTTATTGCAGACCGAGCGACAAGGGAAGGTGTTATTACTGTAAAATGATGTGCTTTGTACTGTAGTGTTTTCACACCAGGGAATGAGACATGAGGTAATCTGACAGCATTGTATTCAATTCTCCACCAACGTCATCTCTCATTGTGTCGCTGTTTAGCCTCTGGTCTGCCTGTGCACATTCATGTGTTTTGGAGTAGGCGTGGCTTTGGAGAGTGATTATGCAGGGAGGGTGAAATCTTATGCTTTCAAAGCTTTCATATCAATAAAGAAGCCATAAGTCTCTTTTGAAATGAAGGATTTCGTTTGGAACCATTTAGTGATTCAAAAATTAGAAGTGAGTAACAGAACCTTTTCTGAGTGCAGCTCTGAGTAATGTGATTTAAGATCCCTGTGTTTTGCTCCATTCTGTTGCAGTCAAGCTATTAATATAATTGAAAGCTTCAATCTCATCTCCAGTTATATCACCACTGGGTTTCAATGCAAACTGCCTTTTACCCTGAATTCACCTGTGTACCTAATGTAGCCAACATTTCATGTATATTTTAATGTGCAGCACAAAACTCGGGCTACAAAACTCTTTTAAAATATACCATAAATAACATACAGTGCACAAAAATCTCCAGCGACATATAGACATCCCTCCCCAAAAGTTAACCTCCACTGCACATGGTGAATTTGAGTCCGGGGCAGGAATTAACACTCTGGAGAGGTTTAGTTGGGCAATCACATTGTGTGTGAACAGCAAGACGTGCAACTGAATAGAACAGAATTTAAAAGGGTCCTGAAAGATCCAGATGAACTTGAAATATTGTCTTGAAAACATGAAACGCATTGAACAACTTTAACACTCTGTTGCTCTTTGGTAATTTTTGACAAAAAAATTGTGTTTGCTTTTTCTATATTTTTTACTTAATCGGAATGGTATGAAACTTAATAAAGGTTTTGCCATTTACTATGTAATAAAATGTAAAAAAAAAATAAAAAAAATGATGGACATGATTCAAAAAGGTATAATGGCCCAGAAAATAAATAAATAATCATTAAATAAAATAAAATAGATCACCCTTAAAAATGGCAACATTGGAAACAATTGGGAAATGAATTCCAGCTAATGTTTGGAACTACACCCAAATAAAATTTTACTGAAATCTCAGTTTTTTAAATGTCAACCTCAAATTTGGAACACAACTTTTTAGATTATTGGCTTTAATTTGTATAAGTAAAGCATGTCTGGGAAAATACATATTATATACAATTTTAGCATTTTTCATAACAACAAACTTTTTTGTAACTTTTGTATTTCGAGCAGTTTCATAACAATAAATCTTGTCCTTTTTTTCTTTTCTTTTTATTTCACAGCAATAATCTGCCAAGTGTCTTCTTTAAAAAAAAATTATATATATATATATATATATATATATATATATATATATATATATATATATATATATATATATATATATATATATATATATATATATATATATATATATATATATATATATATATAATAATAATTATTATTATTATTATTATTACTATTATTATTATATTTATTATTTATGACCACGGTAATAAATAGATTAAAAAAAGTAATGAATGGATTATATTACTGCATAAATATAATTTAGTAGCATAAAGTCCCCTAAACTACAAAATAAAAACATTATCAAAATAAAATATAGTACATTGATTCCCCTGAATTCAAAAAAAGCTAATTTTTGACTGACAACTGCGGAGAACCAGAGGGTTAAAAATACCCAGGGTACTTAATCAGAGGTCACTCTAAGGCAAAATGTGTGTGAGTTACAGGACAGTAAAGGTTTGCGTGAGTCCTAAAACAAAAGCACTTTCTCACTTCCCGTTTCATGCATTTACAAAGACCCCTGTGCACTAAAGTGAGGCACTAGACTTTTAGCTTAGTTGTTCGGATACACAATATGACAGAATCAAGCTTTCTTCTCATGAAAGATGCTCAACGAGGAAGACGGGGGAGAAACAGTGCTGGAGATGCACTTCTTGTCAAAACAATTCTTGAGTACGTCAGATCTGATAAGACTCACAAAAGCAATTCATGTCTGTTGGGAGGGTGATTCTTCGGCTCAGCATCTGTGCGTGACAAAAAAAACAACAACTACATTTTTTTTATTAAATGTCAAGCACAGGCCGTTTTCCAGGCAGTGCCTGAAAAATAAAGAGTAGAAAATATTCGACAGTACTAAAATAAAAAATTAAATAAAAACTGACTGAATCAACAACAGATAAAGTTTTGCCCTGGAGGTCACATGAGCTAATCGTAAGTTTCTGTTCTTCTTGACTTCAAGTTCAATGCCCAATTAATTAATTTTAATGAATTTAATATTCAGCTTCTGAGTGAGGGCAACGCCTTCTGTGCTGCTCAGCAAGAGGCAATCCATCATTTCATAACTTCTAAAAACACAAAATTGGACCGTCAGCATCGTTCGATAGATTCTATTGCAAGCCATTCTTTATTCTCTGTAGCAGAATGCTTCTTCCTGTATTTTATCTTTACTAGCTGTTTAAGTGTTGTATAAGCATTTAATGTGTCTGTGTGATTAATTACCCAGCAGCCCGGCTCCATTAGAAAATACAGGCTTTTGAAGTGCCGTGTGCCGCGCTCTTAACTGCTCATGTTAAATGCAAATGCTGCTCATCAGTGGACTGGGAGATAATCAATTAGAATCTCTAGGGGAAGGACTAAAATTACCTGCCACCTTTGCCATGTGGAGAAATAGGTGCGTGAGAGGGGAATTTGAAAGCAACAGAAAAGAAAAAAAGGAAGAAAGTATGGAAAAGCATTTTAAAGCAGGACAATTCAAAGGCACAAAGGTTGCTGCCATGGTGGATGACTGTTATGTTCAGTTGTAATTAAGTTGTTAATTAGATCTGTGCAACTGGCAAAGTGAGCACATGACACATGAAGCAGAGATGCTATACATGTGTCACATCTCATATTAAAAGTGTAATTTAGGAGCCTCGTATTTTGACTGGAGCCGTGACTAAGCCTCTTCTATGAACTTTACATAACGGCTGGTGAAACCCTGCCCTGAAGTTTCCCATCGTGAATGTGGAGTCAAACACTGCGCTGCTGGACACACGTCTGAGGAGTCAAGGGTTAAATGAATCACTGTGGTATTGTTGAATCATCTTGTGACACCAGTGTATTTCTTTAACAGTGTTCATGAGAGCTCTGACCCTGTGGGACTATGCAGCCGCATGCTGATGAGTTTCACGACTCCTTCACTCTGATCTCTGGAACAAAGACGCCACAGTAACCAAAACAAAGAGTCTTTGAAATGTACCGGCAATGTATGTACAAGACACATCAACTCGCTCGGGCGCATTCGTTGCTATAATATCTGCTTTCTGCTTTTACCTCTGTGAGCTTGCTTTTATTTGTCATGCAAACCGCAGGCACATGTAGCATTATCCAGCAATTAAGGCTTCGTTTCATTGACCTTCCCTGAATCGCCTGTCTTCAGTGACAGAACAGTGACTGCTTTTTCCTTGGATCAAAGGCTTAGAGTATTTTAATGGTTCCACACACTGTCCCCACACATAAACCTCACTTCAGATACTTGGTGGTTTATTGAAATTATTCTCTTTGTAGATAATTTTTTTCTCTTTGTATTCAAAAATAAAAATAAAATAAAACACTTTTACAAATTTGCTATGAAGGAGCAAAAATTGTGCCGTGGCAGCAAAGGAATGTTATGTACTGTGTATGGTACCACAATCAGATCCTTTAGAAATATTACTGACCTATTAAAAAAAAAAAAGATTTTAAGCATTCTGTCAGAATTTGACTGATAGAATGTGTTTAAATGTTAATAAATCCCAGTACCTAAAAAATTAAAAAAAAAAAAATTAATAATGCATTTTATGCATTGGGATATTTTTGTAGTTTTATGCATTAAAATATAATTTACATTTTAGAAGGTTGGCAGCAGTTTTTTATAAATGCATTCAAATAAAATAATAAATAAATAAACAATTATAAAATAATATATAAAAGAATATCAATTAAGTCATACTCTCAATAAGATGTAATAAATATAATATAATATAAATAATTTTGGTAAATGTGTTTTGAAAATGCCTACATTAAAACTATATTATTATTTTAGTATCAGCAAGGTAGTTTTTGTATGTTTTTTTTTTTTTTGTGCGTGTGTGTGTGTTTGTGTTACAATTACAAATGGCTAGAATGACCCCTAAAATGATACTCAGGTGAGAGAACAGACTATCAACAACTGTTATTGGCAATAAATTCCACATGGTTCGCAGTAAAAGATTTATATATCGGTCATAAACACCTATTTAAAATATATTGCTTCTTCATAAAAGCATAACAGGCCTTTACAAGCTCTGACTTCCCTCCTGCCATCACCTTATGCTCAATCCGTAGTGTCTTAGGGCTTGTTAAACAACACTTTAAAACTATTACATAAACGCGTTTCAGAGATTTGAGCAGACTTTGTCAAACTTGCCTGACTTATAAAAAATTATGTACCATCGATGAAACCACAAAGCTGATGCGGAGGTATGTATAATTGCAATATAAAGTCATTTTGAGTATTATTGCTATTAATATTATTTTCTAAAATAAGGTACATGTAATATAAAAGTACACATGGCAATGTTTTTGCAACAGCTCCAAGTCTCACGCGCAGTGTATACGTCACCGTCCCAATCCGTTCACTTATTTGTTCACAACTTCCTGATATAGTGAACTAAATTCCCATACACTACTATACAGGGATTTGTGAATGAGTGAATGAGTGAGCGATTTCAGCAACAGTGAAACAAATTGTAGTCAGTCTGATAAAAAAAAAAAAAAAAAAAGACTTATGAACTGATTCGGTTTAGTGAGTCAAAAACAAATCACTCTTATGAGCTAATTCTGTTTGATGAATCAAAAACAAAAACAACTCCAGTACTTCACTCTACCTGACTCATTTGAATCAAACTGACGAATCCTTTGTTAAAATATTTTACTTACAACTTACAGCAACTGACAAATATCTTTATATATTACATTAAGATGGATGGAATATTTTATATAGTACAACGGGACAATTGAGATTTTTCTATTTTTTTCTCTGATTTTATATATTTATGTTTATATTTTATATCTAGCTATATGTATAGAAAAGAGAATGCCCATATGAACCTAAATCAAGAGCCTTTAAATCTGAATGTAATCAAACTATTTAAAAGAACTATAATGCAAATCATTTTGCATTTGAAAGCCATTGTAACTAATGCTGTACTTAGGAAATTCTAAAGGTAAATAAATGCATAAAGGTTTTGGAACTGCTTGGGGGGTGAATAAATCCAATCACAAGCCTTCTATTGTTACATTTTCCCTGATGTTCATGAAAAAAGCAATGTAATAAAAGCTGAACGCGGTTAAGTGGCGCCTACATCTCTTCTGGTGATTGACTTTCTCAAAGCAGCATACTGAAACTGTTTCCCTGTAATGAAGAACATGTCTCCCTCAACGTTTTCATGCAAGCGTGAATCTGAAAATGAAAAACAACAGGAAAATGATAGAGACCTGAATTGCATAGCACAAGTCCAGGATTAAACCAGCTAACATGATTAGGTGCTACAAAACGTCCTGCGCCTCATTTTCTCCCATGCTGCTGTGCTGGAGACATGGAGATGCTCTCAGGCCTGAATTATGTAGCTGAGAGTCGTTCACGTCTCTTGTGAAAAGGTATGCACACTTCAGCTCAGAGTCATCATATTTACGTGCTGAAGTGATTCTCAGGATAGAAAAGCATGGTAATTATAGCGACTGGCTGAGTGGTGATTGCTTTCTCATTTAGAGTGAATGCTGACTGCAACACTTCAAAACAGCTTATAGTCCTAACAGACAGATATTGCTGAAGTGTGACTGTTTGTTTGAAATAAATGTGACATGTATAACAAACAACAAGCTTCTCTGTGCGCTTTTTAAATAAAAAGCTTGATGCAATATTTTTAATGCTCACAGTTCAAAGCTTCCTCCATCTGTAACAACAGCTTTTTCAGCAATCACTATTTTAGAAATGCTTGACAAAGATTCAGTGAATAACCAAGAATATATATACAGGTGCATCTCAATAAATTAGAATATCGTGGAAAAGTTCATTTATTTCAATAATTTAACTCAAATTGTGAAACTCGTGTATTAATTTAAATGCACACAGACTGAAGTAGTTTAATTTAGTTTTATTGTGATGATTTTGGCTCACATTTAACAAAAACCCAAATCTTTACTAAAACTAAAACTGAAATAAAGATTAAATAAAAAAAGAAATAGAAATGTTAAAATAAATAAATAATGACGAAGGCAAAGATGCTTCTCATAACATAGAAATACAAAAACACATTGCATGCAAATAATAATAATAATAATAAATATTTACATTTGGAAATGTCAAATTTATGCAAAAAAAAAAAAATGCCTCAGCGCTCAAGAGGTTAATTGATTAATTACAACAACTCAGACATTCATATCTTTACCACAACGTAAGATGAGTTATTCAACAAATTTTAATATATAGTGATCTCAACAAACCCCTAATCCCAAGCACTAGTAACTGTACTAGAGATGGTTCCTCAAACCACTAACATTCTGCCTCTATTTGGCATTGATGAAATGCATGAGAAACATTCTAAACCATTTATGAATCAGCTCTCTCACACAAAAACAAGTGCCTACATGCCCACCCGCCCTTAATTTATGTGTCTGAAACGCCCTGCTGTCTCTGATGGCACAGTGTGCGGTTTGTCTCACAAATGTGTTTGTGTGAGTAGAGGAGCTGTCTGAAATGCTGATCGCTAGCCTGTGAGGGTGGCACAGAGAGACCAGTGGAGGGCACAGCCAGTGGCCCCTAAACAGAAGCACACAGACTCTTGAGAAGTTACCCAGAGGCTAGGCTCTTTGTAGGGGCTGCAATCCCGCACTCAGTCGGTCGTGCAGCAGGGAAAAAACGCAACTGCCAAACCTCCCAGACTACAAGCTGTTCTTTAGCTGTCAATCATCTAGGTGTGGACTATAGCGAGTGAATGAATAAAGCTGCCCCGTTATATTGATGTTGGTTTACAGCGGGCAGCATTGATTTCTGTTGCGCATTTGTTGCTGGTTTTGTTTCTGCTTGTGATTTGACATGTTGGCAGTTTATTGCAGCATGACATCTCAATCATGTTGTAGTTGTTCTGTGTCTGTGACAGTTTGAACAGTCATAATGGAGTCCGGTTTTGGAGAAATGATATGAAGTGAAATGTGATCTCTCCATTATGTGAGTTTGATAAGGTGTCACTGTCAGGTTTTTTACTTCTTTTCCAAAGGGTTATCAATGTCAAGATGAATTCTGTTCCCTGAAGAATCCCATCAACCTTAGAGAAATTTGCATTAGAGATCCAACAAAATCGTAACTATGCAAATACGACAATTCGAATACGACAAACTACAAGTTTCTTTGATGAACAAAAAGTACATTTTCTGCATGTGTTAAAATGATAAAAAAGTGATTGCAAAGACTTGTATGGTCAGAAGAGTTTCTATTTTGAATAATTCGTTACTTTAAACTTTTTTATTCAAAGAATCCTGTTACCAAAAAAATATTAAGCGGTATTGTTTTCAAAACTGATTATAAATCATCATATTGCTGATAAATCTGAATGATTTCTGAAGGATCATGTGACACTGAAAACTGGAGTAATGTCCAACACTATATCACAACCAATTCGGTTAGGTGTAGGTAATTCATACAAATTCATATGAATTGTGCAACTCATAAAATATATACGATTTAGCAAAACCTCGTAAAATATGTACGAACTGCCATGAGGCAGTACAAAAAATATACATTTTAAAATCATGTAATATTACAATTTATTACTAAAATAAATATTATGATAAAATATTACTGATCCCAAACTTTTGAATGGCAGTGCATATATATGCTCAACAGTTTGGAACAAAATGAGAAAGAATATTTCCTTGCTTTTTAATATAAAAGAACGCAATTTACTATGCAGACATGCATTAATGTTTACAGTGTAACACTTCCCACACAAGTCCACCCAAAACATTTATGGAAGCATAGATGCCGACATTTATATATAGATGACTATTCAGTATTCGGCAGTTCTGCCCTCACTTTGCATGCAAAGTGGATAGCCAATCATAACTACACTAATTTACATATAGAAGTCTTAACAATACAGTAGCAAAAACAGCCTGTTTAACTCTAAGGGTCAAAAAGAAAACAATGGTCATGAACAAAATGTTCTCTTAAAAAAACATATACATGATTACATTGAAAGAACTTTACATATTTTATAAGTTTAGAAGTGAATACAAATGAGAATAAGAGAGGCAAATATATATATATATATATATATATATATATATATATATATATATATATATATATATATATATATATATATACAGTACAGTACAGACCAAATGTTTGGACACACTTTCTCATTCAAAGAGTTTTCTTTATTTTCATGACTATGAAAATTGTAGATTCACACTGAAGGCATCAAAACTATGAATGAACACATGTGGAATTATATACATAACAAAAAAAAAGTGTGAAACAACTGAAAATATGTCATATTCTAGGTTCTTCAAAGTAGCCACCTTGTGCTTTGATTACTGCTTTGCACACTCTTGGCATTCTCTTGATGAGCTTCAAGAGGTAGTCACCTGAAATGGTCTTCCAACAGTCTTGAAGGAGTTCCCCGAGAGATGCTTAGCACTTGTTGGCCCTTTTGCCTTCTGTCTGCGGTCCAGCTCACCCCTAAACCATCTCGATTGGGTTCAGGTCCGGTGACTGTGGAGGCCAGGTCATCTGGCGCAGCACCCCATCACTCTCCTTCTTGCTCAAATAGCCCTTGATGCCTTCAGTGTGACTCGACAATTTTCATAGTCATGAAAATAAAGAAAACAACATTCTGATAGGTCCACAAGGACATTCAATCACAGATGAGGAATGTCCTAAATGAGTGTTTAATTGAAATGCTCAAAGTGATCACGCAGTGACCTTCAAGTGATGTACTGTCTCATTTCAAGGTGAAAAGCAGTGGAGCTTTTCGAAGCGTTCCCTTCCTCAGTGGTTAATGCAGTAAAGATGGGTGGTCCTGGTCTCCACAGGGGTGGGAAAACTATTATTCATCCCCACATGGGGAATAATGGGATGTTATGGAGTGTGAGGGATGATTATAAGAGCTGTTCACAGAAGACGTCTACAGAACCATATCTATGGAGTCTCAAAATGAACATCTCTCTTTAACCTTCTGTAAATTGGATCATTTAGATAATTTAAACTTCATTTAAAAATGTAAACCCAATTATCCTGCTTTAATCTTTTCACATTTCTGGTAACAATGAAGTTAAAAGGCTAATCAGAAAAATACTGCTAACACAAAACGCCTGCCTAAAAAATGAATCTGTATCATTTAAACACACACAGGGGGATCCATACAAGCTCAGCAGCCTTATTTATTACTCGTTAACAGTTTTTGTGAAATTTGCTTCTTGGTATTAGAACAGAATTTGCTTCTTTAGTGTTGTACGAACTAGCAACTTGTTTTATATTTCATCTACAGGGTTGTGCCATTCAATAGAACAATAAATTAACCTAAAAGTAGAACAAAAGAACAATAGAATAATAGAACGGCAAAAAAAATAGAAGGATTGAAACAATGAAAAACAAAATGATGGACAGAAAGTCAGATATCAGACACAGAAAGACAGACAGATAAAATGATAGATAGAACAGTGAACAGACACGAAAGAAAGAAAGAAAGAAAGAAAGAAAGAAAGAAAGAAAGAAAGAAAGAAAGAAAGAAAGAAAGAAAGAAAGAAAGAATGACCGACAGATAAAAAGACAGAATGAAAGAACCAAATCCTATTGGTTTTCCTATTGAAAACCGGACTAGAGTAAAAGCCAACTGAATAACAGGCAACAATATCTGAAATCGAAATGTATCCCAAACTCACTAATGGTTCATATTTCTTGAGATGCACATTTGCACGGATCCAAAGTGGATGTTTTTCTTATTTTTCACTCAGCTCACCCACACACCGGTTCAACAATCTCCAGCGAAGTGATCTTACATTTTTCATGCTTCAGAACTGTACGGCGATCAATAAGCAGATTTTGCATGTGCATGTAACACTGCAAGACTTTGAACCCAAAGGAAAAAGGAAAAACAGGAACCATCGATACACCTCCAGCGTTTCCAGAATCCCTTGGCTTCCTCGTACTTCAAATACCTCTAAACATTAAGACAACACTCAAACCGCTACATTTCCACCAATATGCTGGTGCCAGAACTCTCAAAACATTTCCACACACTTGAGTCAAGAACTTTTCTTGGTGAGGATCTCATACCAACCTCACAATCCCAAACCTTTCCAAACTGGGCATCAGTACTGGCACACTCTCAGTAGGAAATTAAACTTAAAAATGTATGAATGTCATTGCATTATACAACAAAATATCAATCCATTGTGGCTGTTCTCTGTGAAATGGATTTAATGCAGGCCCCCTGTGTTTATAGAAGATATTTTAATATCCAGTTTTTGGTTCATTTAGGTGTCTTTGGCCAGTATTGCATTTACATTTCAAATTTCAGTTTGTTTAGAAGCAGACCAAGGCCTTTCCTCATACCTTTTTCTCAAAGGACCCAGGAAAACATGTCCTCAGACATAGTCAAATCAGTGTCAAATCATAAACAAACAAAACAAAAAACATAAAAGTTGGTTTGCATCTAACATCTTTCATAAATATAGCCCAAAACTGACTCATTTATCTGCGACAAACAGCTGTACTGTGCAATTTGTATGTTATCACCCAGAAACGTCTGCATTAGATATCACCTACTAATAACCTTGTTCCATGCTGTTTCCACCAAATATCTCCAAATTCCTCATAACACATTGTGAAGGTTACCAGGTTGTCGGAGAGGCAGACAGGCTAATAAGAGAATTTGCACCGTTACAAATTGAGCTTTACGGATGTTGGGCTCATTACAGCCCGGTGGAAGACAGACATTCAGGCCGTTAAATGCCTTTAGGTAGAATGTCACCATTTTCCACAAGTCCTCATTACCAGTCATGCGAATCTGTTCTCATCACAAATTTCTCATGCAGCGATCGTGCCACCCATCTACAGTATGTGAGGTTTCCTCAAGACAGCGTTATTAACACCATATGATCTATTTCCACATTTAGATGTGTCAGTAGTTTGATTTATAAAGAAAGGTGCCATAATACTACAATTTATTATTAATAATTTATAGCCAATTTATGTGTGGACTTCTGTGTAATTTGCCCCAGACGCCATTCTGTTTACCCCAGTTTTGTTTTATAGCTCCATAAAGCTGCATGAACTTCAAAAGTTATTGAACTGTGTTTTAGGTTCCTGTGCTGTTTCTCCTCAGTTTTCCACTGGTATCTCCTCTTTTTGTAAAGGCTTAGAGGTTATCAGGTGCTCATACTTCATGCTAGTTTGTTGGTAAAAGCTCTTGAGGGAGAAATGATGATGCCAAGGGCTCTCAGAAGTAGATGTCTCCAGTGGTCTCAGAGGACAGGTAATCAGCCTGGAAGCGATTAGAGGCCTCCAGTGAACAGGGCAGTAGGTAAGAGCAATCATCTGCTAGGTTACAACCTGCCTGCAAAGTTGTAGAGACTAGCACTGAATCACTTTTACCTGACAGGTATGAGGTTTGGGTAGAGTTATTAATGCGGTAAATAAGACCATTAAACCGCAAGGCAGAACTTTTAGAAGTTCATATCAGTAAAATGAGAAATATAAAACTTTCTGGTTCGTAAATGTAATGAAGGGTCTATTTTCTACACTTTTTTCCCCCCAAAGTCCACTTATAATGTTAGACAAGGATTATTTGCAGCAAAAACAGCTGTAATTTAGTTTTGCACTACCATTTTCCACCTTCTTTCTGACCCTGAAAAAAGCTGGTCTCTTTCAGTTGGTTGCTGGTTTGCCCTTTGAGGCTTTTATATTTACAGTATGACTTCTGCTATGATTGGCTAAGCTCTGAGCACATAGGCTCATCAAGGTAGGCTTAGTTGCTGAATCCTGCTTTGACGTTGATATATGAAGGTAAACACTTGTGTTCCTTAAAGGAATATGTGGCACAAAAATTCATCTGTCCATTTTTTTATGATTGGGGCCGATTCACAAACACACAAAAAAAAACTCAGTAGTACAGTAGTACAGTAGTACAGACAAGACTATATGCATGTTATCTAGTGCTTCCTTTAAAAGTTATGTTATGTTTATATATTAACTACATTAATCTATAAAAAAAAATTATATTAATATAAATATATAAATGTATATACATGTCAATATTTTTTTATATATACTGAATGTGTGTGTATTTATATAAACATAATACACAAACAATAAACATATACATATAATATGCAAACAAAAACTTATTTTGGATGTGATTAATTGCATTTAATCATTTGACAGCACTAATGTTAACATGATCACTTGCTAGCCTTTCATGTGTAAAGTTAAATACATTTTACAATTTTGTTGCAAATACAATGGCTTTAAAAAATATTTAAACAGGTCTACAACTCAAATAGTTTGTTTTAACAGATATGCATTATTTTTATTATTATTATTATAAGCTTTCTTGATATGATCTCTACATATACATTTGTCAAAAATTGGCCATGTTAATTTCTATTTTAAGTGCCTTATCAAAATACTGGAATATTTCCTTAATGACAAACCATGAATTAGCCATTTATTTAGAAACTATCATCACTACATTTCTGATCCATATTTATTTCCTTAAATGATCTGGCCAGACGTTATAATATGTCTACATAGTACAAAATCCCAAAATATTTTATATTTAAAGTTGATAAAAAACTATAAAAACAACCTTCAAAGCAAAGAAGGAAAATATGCAATGCAAATACCAATCAACCAACAACGTATACAATTTAATCGGCCATTATTTCTCTCTTAAAACACTATTATTTAATTCTAATTACATGCACTTCAATGCACCTCATCTTACTTGAATGAACTCCCACTGAGCATCTATTCTACAATAACACTATGAAAGCTATAACTGCATGGCCTGACACACGATTCAGTACATGAACCCCTAACATTAAACAGAGCCAATCAAATATACTGTTTTATATGTTAACCTCAGCTACTTATTCAAAGCAAAGAGATCAACCTGTTAATAACATGTTGGCCCATCATATTCCAGCATTAACATACAACGCAAACGACAAAATGACCCAAAACTATTTGATGAAACTGAATCTATTTGTGCGATATGAACTGAGAACCGCCAGTAGGCTTTTAAGCAAAAGTGCCTCCCTCTCATCGACCCCAGGTCTCCATTCAACATGTTCTTAATGATGACTCCTCTTCCCATTAATTAAATTTTTACTGTGCGGACTTTGTCTCCTCTGTCCCAGTAATTGTGCTCAGGGTGGGAGTTAATCTCCAGAAAATTACCTGCCAGGGACGGACAAGGTGGGAAAAGTCATTATTTCATCTCGTATTATCATTATCCCCGAGACTGGCATGGCCCTGGTCGTCGACGGGCTTCCTCTCCGTGTGTGGCGGCACATGGCCATTATGGGCAGCATTTTCTTTAATCATGACTGCACATTACCTGCACTGGGATTAGAATGTGATTTATGGCTGCCACCAAGAGAAAGGTTAGAAAATAGACTGGAAGTGTTACCTTTCATAATGAGGTAGATCCGATTCGCAAAACTTAAATTGTGAGCTAGAAGTCTAGATACGCTTGCGTGAACTCCATCCCCCACAACAGATCATCAGGCATGAGCATTTTTCAGCACTGACATGTGGATAAACAGTAAAAAATGATGATCTCATTGATGATGTGCCAATAAATAAATAAAATTCAACAGTTTAACCGCATACTGTCTGTTTATTAATGTTTTATGATCATTTGAAAGCAGTACATTATTGCTCCAAAGGCATTTCTAATTGGTTTTATTTTTAATTATTAAATGTCACCACACTGAACTGACAGGGCTAAATGCAACATATAAATTTATTCATAAATCTTCTTGCATACTTTGTACCATCAAGATGATTTGTCAGGATCATTAAATAAATGATCACACTGCATTTAATAAATTATCATGATTGACATTCAAAACCTGCATTAAAAACATTTAAAGAAAAATGTAAAGAAAAAAATAAAGGAGTCAAACTTTTATTCTTAAGAGATAGGCCACAATGTTCTCTTAGTTTATCTAAACTAAGATTTGTTTTAAAATGTGCACAAATTAAAAGTTTCTCATTAAAAAAATGAATAAATAGTATTACAATAGCACAAGTGACCTAAGTTATTGTATTCTACATAAGAACAAAGTTAAATTTATTATAGTTACTCTAACATAAATTTACTTTAAATTCTATATTTTTCTAAAAAAAAATTGTCATTGTAGAAAAAAAGTTTCACTCAGCAATTACTAGTAAACTTCAGAAAAGGCAAGTAGCGTGGGATTAAATGTGAGCTTTTGAAGTAGAAAGACTGAAATAGTATATACTTGTAAAACTTATTTCAATGATGTTATATTTAAAACTTTGAAGAATATTTTCTTAAAATAAATCCTATGTTTGATTCACTTTAAGTAAAATAACTTTTGATCACTATTTCATATTACTAACATATCTGTGTAATAAAAGCCTTATGAACAACTCTTGTAAAGTCTTGCAATACGACATAAATGTAGTCCACTTCTACATCTTTGATTCGGCACAGGTGAGCAGAGGCTCGGCGGGAGGACTGAGAAGATGAATTTCTGTAGACATTCGGTTGTACAGGCAGGATAGAGTCAAGCTTATTCCAGTAAGCTCAGAAGGAACCTCACATCCCTATAGCAAGAGCTTATGGATTGTTCAAGCTGGATGAATATTTCACCAGAACAACACTTGAGCCTAAAATCTGAGTGCAAACTTTAGGTTTGTTAAGAACTCAAAGCTGATTTTCATGTTGTGGTTATTGTCAAGTGCATGCAATGAAATCTGAGGGCCCTTCAGAGAGTATTTTGCAAGCTGCCCCCCAGGCCCTTTTGAGATGACTATTATTAGTCAACTATTGCTAGCCTGCTCAAATCATGTAATTTGCATAAGTCTTAAAGGTACAGCTGCAAAAAAAAGGGGGGGGGGGTTATGCAAAGTGCAGAAAATGGAAAAAGTTAAATTCTTGACTAATATTGTAAGTGGATTGCACCTGATTTTAAAATAGATTTTGCACATAAAAAAAAACGGGATCCTGGTTGTGACTGTATAATGTATAAACCTCCTTGATGACTAACTCCATTTTGAATTTCATGAGCTGCTGGTGTTGAACAGGGAGAATGAGAGCCGTGGTGATAAAAATGGATTTACATGGACACGCCAGTCCTTACACAGTTACAGCTTGTACAATTTCTCCCCGACAACTGTGAGTCTTGGGAACTCACTAGCTTATGGAAGCTCATACATGCTCAGTCTGAGATTAACTGTCTTTCATATTGTGTGAAGGCTTTACATTGCCTGACATGCTAATTTTTGCCAAAACTACAGAGGCAAGAAATCTAAAACTAGGGTTATTATTCCATACTAAAACTAAAGACATACTAAAAACATTTTTGCAGACTGAAATGATAAATTCAAGTAAGCGAAAAAAAACAATAGTTAAAAAACTTACAGCAATAAAATAATTATCAAAAAATATCATTATCATAATAGGAAAGCACTGAAATTCCTGAAGTGCATCCTGTATTTAAAAGGAAATTTATGAATAAAGGAATGATAAAACATCCATGCATGTCCAAATGCATTAATTCTCAGTGGTAAACTATTATAATCATACGAGCAGGAAGCTGTCCATTTTCTGCAGGTGCCCAACATGAATCAATCAATAAAATGCTGGTATTTAAATAATTATCATGGCCATGAGAATCTCAGCATCGACATTGAGAGCGCTAATATCGATTATGCAGAATGTTATATTGAGAGACAGGGTTGCGAAGCGTGTTCAGGGCCATGTACGAGCCGGTTCTCTGGGGAGAGACATGATCCGGACGTGGGAGAATTGAACCCAGTGAAATCCTTTAGCTCTCTCCTGCTCAGCATTTCTAATGAATGTAACCTGAGGATTCTCAAGAGCTTCTCCGGCTGGGGGAATTATCTCTATCACTGCTGACACAGAAGAAAACTGCACTGGCTTTTAATGGCGACTCGCGCATTATCTTCAATTATAAAACGTCAATCATATCCAGAGACTGTACTGCTGGACAGTACAAGCTTACATAAGCAACCTTGCTGGCTTATTCCCGTTAAATCAGGAACAACAAGCTGAAGTTGAAGAGAAGGTGAACTTCATGAACTTCAAACATGTTTTTTCACTTCCCTATATCTTTTTTGGGAAGTCTCTGAGCTTTAAACTGAAATTTGAAGCTTCTTATGCTGTATTCAAATGTCAGAAACAGGATCTCACACCCCAGGGCATTGTGTCTAATGGTTTTCTTTCCAGTCTAAGTTTAACTATAACTGGAAGCATCTGATTCCTCCCAGCTTCTTCCCATATAAAATAAGAAACTGGTCTGTACAGGAAAGACTGGCCTAAGTGTCCCAAGCTGTATCTATCACTCTCAATTAAGATTTGCAGCTTCCTGGTAGATGGTAGCAGTGCTAGTTCATGTGGACAGGAAGTGGGTTGAGAACAGATAAATAAATAAAAAAAAATAAAATCATGATATGGCTGTGTGTGACTGTTAAACTGCAAAAGGCTGCAATTAAATACTGTTTAGCAAGCACTGCAAACTTTACAGTGAAGGTGATATACTCAATTCTGTCTTATTCTAGATGGGGGGTGGGTTGCTAACATTTGTTAATTTATATAGAGCAAAATGTACATTTATTCTAAGAGACCATCTTACCTTGCCCTGTAAGATTTATGCAATGCAGAAAATACTACCAGAATGACAGAATCCAATTTTCCAAAATTTAATTTACAATATAACACAGAATGTTTAAAAATTTAGCATAGCATTTTAGAATACATTAAATGTAGGGCTGTACACTTAATCAAAGCATAATATGGATGCAAAAAGTGCATTTTCCCCCTCACTAGGCTATATGGCATCACATGAACTTCATCTTTGGAGCAAAGTATTAATAATAATCTTCCTCTGGCTCAGTGGTAGAGCATTTTGTTAGCAGCGCAGAAGGTTGTGTGATCGATTCCCAGGGGAACACATGTTAGGATAAAAAGTGTCTACTAAATGTGAATGTAGTTATAATAAAACTTTACTTTTTAAGGAATACTATACAATTATTCACTGTTTTAATTTTAACAGTAAACCTCTGTTTTTACAGATTTGTTAATTTAGAAGATTAGACCATTCAAAGTTAAAAATTATAAAATTTGGCTAAATGTTTAATAAATTGTTAATGTTGTTAAAAATAAATATTCGTGATTTCAATTATATATATATATATATATATATATATATATATATATATATATATATATATATATATATATATATATATATATATATATATATATATATATATATATATATATATATATATATATATATATAAAACATGCTACAAGAAAATAAAAATATGAGGACAGAATATATATATATATATATATATATATACACACACACACACACACACACACACACAACAGAAACAACAATAAATAAGAAAAATTATATTTAATCTAGGTTCAAAACAAGTTAAAAATCCACTTTCAAGTTAAATTTTCAATGTTTATATAACAAGGTCCTTTTTCAATTTGTTCATTTTTAGTTGATTTTTAGTTGAAAGAAGTCTAAATTTGAGAGAAGTGTGCACACTCCTAAAGAGACTAAATGTTTCCTGCAGTAAAGCATGTGCAAAACATGACTTAATTTTGAAGAGAAAAAAAAACAATCAACGTATACCTTTTGTCTTTTTAACTTTGATATCAGCAGCAATATTGCAATGTCAAAATAATCACAGGATTTGTTTAGCCCTACTGGATCCAGTGAGACGGAAATGTGAATGGGCCAGTGGAAACAACATCCACCAACTATGAACTGCTTTTGACCTCCTTCAGTACAGGTCCACTGCACATGTCACCATCTCCACTCAACATAAACCAATGTAAACCACCAACTCTCTCACTAAAAGCCTTTACAAACTCATCCGATCAATTGTTACGCCGTGCAGAAAACCATTTGAGAATCGCCTTGTTCTGCTTTTGCTGCCAAAGACTTTTCAAGGAGCTTCAGCGTTTAGCCACTTCAGTGGGCAGAGTAGAGGAGGACAGGTGATGATACAGCGGATATCACATCTCGAGAAGACATATCCAGAGCTGCTATTACACACTCATGAAACAGGCTGTCAGAAGGTAATATAGAAACTTTTTTAAACCTCAGCATTTTTCCTGTGCAATACACTGCAATACATTGGTACAATCCACATCCTATATATGTGTACGTACATTCTCCAGTTTACTTCAGCTAGACGGAAACAAGTGGGATGTCTTTATCTCATAAAGTTCAACAAGGCATTAATTCAAATAGATGCTGGAAACATTCCTAAGAGAATTTCATGGAGTTATTGTAAATTCTTTGGCCACACATGCCTGCTTCCACTTCACTTTATCTTGATGTTTCGCTGTTAGACAGAGGGAGAGTTGAGTCTAAACTATGCAGTTTAAAGAAACAGCCTGAGATGAAGCTTAAGCACAGGACACATTTTTCATATTTTCCAAATAGACATGCCTTTAAGTATGAGAATATACAGTACAATACCGTTCATTTATTTACAACTGAAAAAAATAATATCCTAATTTTGTCAAAAAGTCAAAATGTTACTATATAAAAAATTATATTATCTAAATGTATGATAAATAAGATTACTAATATCATTGAGCATCTGACCATGTGATAAGCAGGATTCAACAAGTAAAAACAAAGAAATACTAGTTTAATTATTTGTACCAAAATACTAAATATATATATTGACCAAATGGCAGCTTAAAAATTAAAAATAACAATCTTTTAATAAAAAGATATAATGTTTTTTACTCATGATCAGCCATATTTATAGTTCGCCTATTTGCACATGCCATCTCTCATCAAGCTAGCCTAATTATTTTATATGTACTGTATATATTTGTATATATATATATATATATATATATATATATAACAACAATGACTTTTCGATTTTAAAATATGTCTTTGTGCTAATTTAAAGCATCAATACCCAACCAAAGTTGATAATTCTTTAAGAAGTTAAACCATAGTACTCCCAATCAGAGAGGGAATGTTACTAGGTTATTATTAGAATTATAAAAAATAAAAAAAAGTTACTTTAAAAATAATATTTAACTGAAATACATTTATTTTAAATATCAGCTAGCTGTCAAAACAGTTTAACTTAGTTTAACTTGATGCAATAAAATATCTAAAGCTAAAACGTAAATACAAATATATATGTAAATAAAATGTATAAAACATTATTAAAAAATATATTTATAAAAACTATAATATTATTTAAATTATACTAAAGTAACAAATGCTGAATAAGAGTTGTGAAGAAAGTCTAAATGCCATATTATCCAATATGTTTATTTGATAACAACCATAAAGGATCTAGTAAAATTCACGATGCTATTTTCTGCAACGTTACTTGATAGTTAGCACACATTTATTCTGTATCTGTATCAACTCACAGAACACTAATTTAAAGGACAGTCAACAGGAAGCTGGCTAGCGTTCAGTGTCTTGCTAAAGGGCATTGGAGAAGAAAATCCTTGGTTACTGTCCAGTCTCTGTGTCATTCATACTTAGGATCAAACCTACAGCCACTGACTTGGATTCAAAACATTTGTGCTCCACCACACGAATAAAGCCGGACCAATTTTGTGGACAAATTATTTTACCAAGCAAAACTTCAATAATTTAGTACCATTAAGATACCGCAGCAATATTATTTCCATAACTCTACACACCCAAAACAGACATGCATTTCAGAAGTCAGACCTCATCAGTCATCAGCTCTGAACATTTTTCAATAGAAACCCAAGTATATAAACAATACCTCAACATCATTTTCCCTGTTGAAACTCTCTTGGTGCAGTAAACTGATATTCCATGAATCTATAATTGGTGATTTGGTAAATGGCCATGGATGCTATTCGTTGTTTTACTTAGACATTGCAATCTTTGAGGACACTTTCCAACGTGTCTTATTTTCCGTGTTTCGAGTCATCTAATGACTCAAATATATTGCGAGATTCATTGAGTGACGTCACGTTCTCCAGAAGTTCATGGCAAGTCTTTTGGATTCTTATGATTGAGTCAATGAAACAGGTTTGTTAGTTCAGAATAGAAATAATCCGATTAAAAAAAAAAAGACTCCAGAAAAAGTGTTCAAACAAAATATATTTTTTAACCTAACAAATGACGCCAAGCAGATAAAATTTCCCTACATTCCTTTCATCTTTCAACTGCTTGGAATAACTTATCAACGAAGACTAAAAAGAAAAAAAAAATATTTTAATGCATTCATAATTCTACGTCCCTTGAAGATTCGCTCACATGACGAACTGGATGAACAAACAATGCATGATTTGTTTTGCTCAGTTATGAAACTGAAACAAATGTTCCCGTAAAACGGTAAAACCTTCTTTCATCTTTGGAACTCAAAATTAAGATGTTTTTTAATTAAATCCAAGAGCTCTCAGACCCTGAATAGACAGAAACACAACAGAAATGTTCCCAGGTCCAGAAACATAGCAAGGACATTGATAAAACAGTCCATGTGACATCAGGGCTTCAACCAAAATTTTTTTGTGCAAAAAAACATATATAATAATGACTTTTTTCAACAATTCTTCTCCTCATTGTGTCAGTTCAGCCATTGTGAAGAGAGTATTGCAACGCATGTATTGCTTCCGCATCATGTAAACGCTGCATGTGCATGTTCAACATACACAGCAGCATCATGCACATGCATTGTTTACATGAAGCAGAAGCAACTGCATGCGTCACAATACTCTCTCCACAATGGTGGCACGCCTCAACTGACAGGAATAGGAGAAGAATTATGGACCCCTGATGTCACATGGTCTATTTTACCAATGTCAATGCTACACATCTGGACCTGGGAACATTTCAATTGTGTTGCTGTCTACCGAGGGTCTGAGAGCTCTCAGATTTCTTAAAAATATATTGATTTGTGCTTCAAATATGAACAAAGGTTTTACAGGTTTGGAACGAGATTTTCATTTTTGGGTGAACTAACCCTTTAACCACTCGGCCATCCTGGTCAAGACAAAGTATTTTTACTGTAATAGACCCAGGATTTTCAGAGCTCACCTACTACTCATATGCTGTAATTTTAAATGCTTAATTTGCACACAAACATCAGAATGAAAAAATCTGTTTAATTATCAGGAGTGGGTGTTGAACCCATGCAAGTCCAATGCCATAACCCCTAAGCTAGTCACTTTTAAGAACCAGTACAGTCAGAAATTATTTATGAGATATAAATTGCTAATCTTTCAGCTTTCAGGAGTGGGGTTTAAATCCATAAATTCAATTTAGCATCAGTATATTTTAGAAATATAGCTTTTTGACTTCACTATGTATTGATCCATTCAGATGTGGGATTCAACCTCTTTGATTGAGTACTGGTTAGCAGTTTTTTTGTGAAGTAAGCCATAGTCTATGAAGGCTACCAGTCATGACAGTTTTATTCTGTGTTCCTCTTAAAAGATTAACACCACAGTTTTTAAAAGTAGCACTCAGAAATTCAGCAAATATGAGCATTTCTGCTAAGATCCATAAACTGTCCATTCATTCGTGAAAAACAACCCTCATTTGGATAAATAAGTTGATGATTAAAGTTGGATCAAATCTAGATGGAGGCCTTACATAACCACAACCCTGACCAGCTGTGAATAAAAGTAGTGACTTCATGTCAAACCATTATGACAGTTATTAATTTGTTAACAAGCAAATGAACTCTGCTACTCTGATATTTATCAGATGATTTATGTGATTAAAAGTCACATTCACATGTCACTATGTGGTTGTGTGAGTGTATGGGCACAAATTTCACATCTCTAACTTTTAAAAATATTCCTATTTTGTCTGCATATTCAAAGTAATATGACCATACATTATTATAAAATTAAATTTAAGTAAATTCAGCTTGAATCATTATTGGACAAACTTTTATTTGCACAAAATTAAACATTATTTTAAAAGAGTTTGAGCTAGTTTTCATATTAAAGAAGTTTATTTCCCATGCAAAGCACGTTTCTCATTTACATCGCACAAGAATATTTTGGACCTAAAATGAATTAGGAGAGAAATGTCCTGTCATTTTGTACCTACTCAGATAGTGGCTGTACGGTATAGGAGGGATTAGATTTGATTCCTGTTAATTAAACTGTCCATCAGTCAATTACATGATACAGGTTGTTTGCTGACCTTCTTATCTTACCGCATTAGTGCTTCTGAAGCGCAGTAATTGGAACAGGCTGGACAAAGAGAGATCGTATCCCCCCCATCTCACAGTATCTCCTAAAGTCAAAGATGCATATCTCACTGGCACAGGTTCCAGGTCCAGATCACGGTCCTTGTGCACAAAGGGCCTCGGTGTTCAGCACACTTCATCTCATGCTGTGTGACCTTTGGGTCACTTGCCAATCCATAATGCGTCCTTGACAGTCTTCATACAGCTCTATTGCTGAAAATAATCTTGACACAAGCCTTCAGGCGAATTTTAAGCCATTAGAAGAATATTTTTGCCTTCCAGAACAAGAGGTATAGAAAAAAATATAAAATAAAATATATATAAAAAAAAATTAAATAGAAAACATTTCATTTTAATTTCATTGGTGTTTGTTTAATGATACATTTATTATTTATTATGAAACCTGTTATTTGATTATAATCCTGAAATAATACATTTTAAAACCTTAAAATGTAATTATAACAGTTCTAAATTATAACAGTATTCAAATAATCACTATCATTTAACTTTTTACCATCTGTTGACTTACTTATTCTTACATACAAGGCACAAGCAAACAAGACAATTAAGCAAATTCATTCCAAAACAATGTTGACAAATTGACATCCTTTGTGGACTCACTAAATTTAAGCGGGCAGGACAGCGTGGGCGACATTAGATCAGTGTTTGCCCTTCAAATCAACAGTGACGTGCATATACGCTCCAGGAGTAGAATGTCCTAGACTCAAGTTCCCTTTCATGTATCAGACTGCATTCTACTATAGGTCTTTTCAGGTTGTATGATCTTCATTGTTTCTCCTAGACCACAAGGCAATTAAAAGGGGACTTCTGTGTGCCTTTATTTTTCTCTCACATATTTCTCCACTGAAGTTTCACAAGAGTCAATGAGAACATTTTCTCATCAAATTCTTCCTGACTATGCTCTTAAAAATGAAGTTTTCAAAATGTTTTTATTTTTCACAGTAGTGCTATTAAAAAAAAAAAAAATTCTTAGTATTAAGAACATTTTAACAATCTGAAGAAACTTTTTTACAAAGTTCTAAAATCTTTAGAATAAAGGGTTTTTTATTGGCATTGATGGTTCCATGAAGAACCTTTAACATCTATGGAACTTCTGAATTCCACCGAAGAAACTAAGTTTCTTTTAAGAACTATTAACTAGAAGGTTTTTAGGGAACCAAAAATAGTTATTCTATGGAATCTTTTACCCAAACCTCCTTTTATAATCTTTATTTTCAGAATTGTTGGATCTTTGAGATGCCAATAAAGATTAAGAATATACATTTTAAAGATCTGTAATCTTACTGTCAAAAATAGTATTAGTTTTTATTTCTCCTCCTAGAGGAAAGATCTGTGGGACAAAACAAATTCTTCAAAAAAATGTAACTGTGAACTCCATGAAGTCTCCTGAGCATTCAGAATGAGATCAAGGTCTCGTGAGGTTTGACAACCGTGTGTCGTGTGAATCCTCAAATGCCTTCCTAACCTGTGGTCAAACCTGGAAGCAAGCAAACCATCCATGTGTCCATGACTCAGAGAAGAGACGAACAGCTCTTGTTCCACAGAGGAAACTGAGAGCCAGTCAAACCCATCATCTTTACAGCTCTCTGAGTCCACGACAAGACAGAGTGAGGAAACATGAAGTGACGTGGAGACATCTGTCGTGACAAACACACAGACACAGACATGAACGCATGCATGCAGACCAATACGTGCATGCACAGACCCACACTGGCCGCAGATGGCTTCTATCATACCAGATGTGGGAGGTTGCCAAGACAGATGGACAGCAATTTGCAGTGAAGAGCATACTGGGACACTGAGCCAGTCTTTTCTCATTTTTCTTTTTTTAAAGTGGGATAAGGGATTGTCTGCATATGGACATCTCAGTCTGACGGGCTGTCTTTCCACCATCAGGTTGACTGATCTCAGGGGCATCGCTCCATCTCATAGCAGAGCCAAATATCAAGCGCTGTTTGCTGGAGATGCTCTCCTGGACGTCTCCACACAAGAAAACTTAATTGATTCAGGCTCTTTTGTGACTGCAGTTTTCCTCTGGTTGTTTAGTTCATGAAAATTAAAGGCACTCTTTAATTTGGGTTTCTTTACACCATCGTGTTGTCATCTGCCGAAGACGAAAGCTTCATAAAACACTTTGATTAAAGGGGTCATATGATGCAATTTAAAATGTTCCTTTCTCTTTGGAGTGTTATAAGCTCTTGGTGCATGAAGAAGATCTGTAAAGTTGCAATGACTAAAGTCTCAAATCCAATGAGATATTCTTTATCAAAGTTAAGACTCCACTCCCCCTAAAACGGCTCATTCAAACACGCCCCCATGTCTATGTGACTATGTGGAAATATTGGCGTAATGCCACCCAGATGTTCACACAAAGAAAGAAGGCATGGTTTCAGTAAGCACAGTTACTGCTGAAGCAGTCAAGTCAGCACTTCCGTTTCGTGAACCTAGGAGAGGAGGTAATTCTGAGTTTGTTACGACAATCTGGCGCTTCTGAATCAGCTACCGGAAGTAAGTTTTGTTATTAGTTTAAGTATTTGCTATTGACTGTTCAAATGCGGAG
Source organism: Carassius gibelio (assembly GCF_023724105.1). Lineage (NCBI taxonomy): Eukaryota > Metazoa > Chordata > Actinopteri > Cypriniformes > Cyprinidae > Carassius > Carassius gibelio. Next base: position 23,628,147 of record NC_068412.1, read on the forward strand.
TTTGTGCATTGCACGCGTGTGTGTGTGTGTGTGAGAGAGAGAAAGAGAGAGAGAATGGGAGGGGGGGTCACATCACAGTGGAGTCAGCTGTCTAAATCTGTCTGTCAGTGGCTTGTGTACTGCAAACACATACAAGCTTCATCACTGTGTCTTATACGCGACTCTGTTCCTCTTTCGGGCTTGAATTGATGGTAAAACTAAGGACATTATTAACTGTCTTTACATTTATTTTGAAAGATGAAGCTCACGATTATGGAAAGGGGCATTACATTTCCAACAAGTGATTGTGGTGTTTGGCCAGTCACAATGCACTGGGTTAGTTGAGTTGGCCAATCAGAGCAGACTGCGCTTGTCGGAAGGTGGTACTTTGTAGAAAACAATGCATTTGAGAGAGGTGGGGCATAGCAGACCTAATGTCAGTCCCTCCAGAAAAACGCGGATTTTTCTTGTGATTTGTTGCGGGCAAAAATCCTTGATTTTGCAGCACGTTTTCTTAAAAAATGCGATAGAATATGCGGGATATTTTTGCAATTTTATACGATGAAATTGCGTGAACTTTTTCTCTCTAGGCTACTACCTTAATGTAAAGAGTAATATCTTATTACTTCCTATGATAAGCGAGCATACTAAATCACAGAATATTTTAGTTGCAATCTCTTACTGCAACGTTAATATTTTACATACTACTAAAATAATTGCAACTGTAAGTTTTTGGTACTGTTCTGTAACAAAAAAGTGCAATCTTACAACTGTAAAGTTGCATCAATTTCTGAATGAAACTACAACAGTGTTAGTAGCCTAATGGGAAGGGGGTGTTCTCTAGTTTTCTCTATTTCATCAAACCGCAGTTTTCGCAAGTTTTCGCAATATAATTTGTCTCCACTGTCATGTAATAAATCGGGAAACTGCTTTGCGCGTTCTTTTGTGCTTATTTTTGTTGGCAAATAAGAATGATTTGCACGATTCAAGTTTCACCCTGGTTTCACCGCTGGGTTTGCAGATGATGTCCACGTCACGTAATTACGTCACTTCATAAGGTTCCCATGGCAATGGGGGAAAATGGCGCTTTACTTGTGTGAAGTAAACGCAAAATTTTTCAACTTTTTGCTAAGATATATGTGTGTTTTTGCAACGAAAATACAGGGATTATGAAATCATGCTAGCCCCGCATATTTTGCTTCCTGAAATCGGCAATTTATGCGGCAAAAGAGCAGCGTGTTTGAAAAAATGCGACCCCGCATAAATATGCAGCCTTTGGCTGATTATGCATTAAATCAAGCGATTGTGTAATCACGTTTTTCTGGAGGGACTGTAATGTACAGTATTCGAAAAATAATGTGTTTTTAACATACACCAAATACACAGAATAATGTTCTTTAAAAAAGCATCATATGACTGACCCCTTTAAGCAGCCGACAAGCTGTCATTGGCTGACACCAGAGATCTGCTATATGGATTGCAACACATTATTGTTTGTGCAGCTGGGATGAGAAAATTTGAATATTTTAATATCAACTTAAACTTTTTGGATGTTAGCCATTATCAAATGCTAGAGAAGTCTGGCCCAGATTATTTAAAATATGTATTAATATTTATAATTATTTATTAATGTTTTTCTAATAGAGCCATGCAACATCTTAAAAATCCCACAGATTTATAATCAATATTACAAATAATAATAATAATAAATTATAACAATATCTGTATTTATAAATTACAAACTGTTATTAATTATATATTTTTAACAAAAATATGTACCATATATAAGGTTATATTTTTGTTAAATAAAATAATTTTCATTATGTTGTCATATATATATATATATATATAAAACACGAAAATTTCATTTGCAAAAACAGATAACTCCATTTTTAAAAATGTTCAAAAGTCATGTTTATTTTTTTATCCTGCATTCCAGTTAATATCAATCAAACTGCAGTTGGGTTGTTTTGAATAAAGAATAATAACTACAAAAAAACAGCTAACTAACACAATAAACAACGTTTTGTCTACTCTGTATTAATTGGCTTAGATCCCTTTTGAAGGGTTACTTTTTGAATTAGTGCACAGGACATTTGGTGCTCTTATCATTCAAAGGCGATTGCTTTTATTGGTTTTCATCGTTATCGAAAGGGGTTTAACTTATCAGCTGAAACCTCTTTCATTTTAATAACATTTCTGACATAAATAGAAAAATCGGTGACAATCTGGTCTGATAGACACGACCATGACTGAAAATGAAAACAAATATGGATGTATTGAGTGACACATATGGATAGGGCCTTTTTGTTCGTGGAAATAAAAACAAGATTGACGTGTCACTGTCAATGAGTGTCAGGAGGTGCAGACAGGATATTAAGGTTTATGACAGAAATCCTGATGAATTTTTAACCACAGGCCTTTTCTGTCAAAAAAGTGCGCCTTGTTGAGGACAAACTGCATAGAATATTAAATGAAAAATTACAGTTATATCATTATGTACTAATGATCATGAAATTTCAAACCTGACATTTCATGTATTTTTTATACCATTATGGAAATAAGTTTCCATATACATGAAGTATATAACCATTTACAGTTTGGGTTTCATGCAATTTAACAAAGCTTTTGAAAATAGTCTGGATAGATTTAATTAAAATCTCAGTAAAACTATCATATTGCAAATATTGTTACAATGTGATGGCAAAGCTGATTTTATTTAGCATCACTGCTCCATTCTTCAGTGTCACATGATCCTTCATGCACAGTCTTATATGCTAATTTGCTGCTCAGGAAACATTTCTTATTACTGTCAATGATGAAAACAGTTGTGCTTACTAGATTGTTTCAGGACCTTTGATGAATAGAAAGTTGAACAGAACAGCATTTACACAAGCTGTTCGCATGGGCCTGTTGTCTTCAAAAGAGACTTAAAATTATTCGACTGCAACTTCTCTCCTCTCTGCCCTACATGAAGAAGTGCACACAATTACTAAGATTTACTAGTCTCAGCACAGTACCAAATGCTAATCATCAGTCTACTATGAAAGTCTCTCCTATTATTCTGATTGACTTTCCATGCTGAAATGGCAAAATTTCCTGCATCGGCTGCACTAACCTGGAAAGTAGGAAGAGCATGCGGGGTTTAATCGTCTTCTTCTGAGAACTGTTAGGTCAAAATGAATTGCAGAATGTTAGCGAGACTGCAGCGGGTAATTATATCAAATGAATCTTTTCACTTGGTTAACAATCAGACACTTGTGGGAGCTGCAGAAGCTGCCCGCTGCTCTCCAAGCATGAATGAAGTAAATAGGTTTCTACACTTTAAAAAATTGAAGTAGATTGAAATCTACTTGGTGCATCTGAAAAATATTAGCATGCTCCCGTCAACCTTGAAAGAGATCCCCACCAGAAATGCTTTAAGACATGCTTTTTTTTTAACTCCCTCGCGAATTCTCTCATCATAAATAACAAATTGCGGATGCAGGTACAATGTAAGCAAGATATATGTTTGATAGTGTAGATAGCTTCATTGATTATAACGGGAGTTTTTTGAGAGTGCTTAAATGCTAGATACTAATTTGATAATCTAAATGTTCTTTGCTCGCTTTTTGTATATAATGAATTTGCTGTTTGAATAACCCTAAAATTGTAAGTGTTATAATTAGTACCTTACATTTTTATTAAATTGTAATCGTGTTAAATACAAATTCAGTCATATTAAAATCAATTTATATCACCCATATCTTGTTCTTTATGAAGTGCTAATTGCACTAACACTAGGCTACTTTTAGTCTTACCTTGGAGCTGGTTCACCATCTGCCTGCTTCTCTAGAGATTGCAGAATGATACATGACGGTGAAAAATGACTTGAAATAATCTTGAAAGTATGTTAAGAAAACTGTACAGCTACTGTGGTGTTAGAACCACTACCGTTCCCACACCTAAAAAGCCTGAGAGTGACACAGAGAGCAGTGACTCTTTGTCAAGCATTAACATCCAGAAGCATCTGCTAGTCGCACTTAGCACAGTCACAGGTGGCCGTCTAAAATCAGAACTCATGAGATTCCAGGCACGGACGTGTGGGGCTGCCAGAGCTACAGCTCTTTTTCTAAGCACTTAGCTGCCCAGACATCTGTGTCACAATTTAGCAGGTGAGCTACTCAGGGGAGGAAATTGGGTTGTTCCTGGATGCAACACATCAGAATTTTACACCTGCTCAAATGGATCATATTCAGGTTCTGTTGTTTTTATTAATATTTATTTACATTTCAGAACCATTCAGAACTAATTTACATCGAAAACTTTGCACCCAATTTGTTTTTCAAATCTGACCGACTGACTGGTCACCCTGAAGATTTAGCAAGTAATGAATTTGGATCTGTTTGTTCAGACAGTGTAGGCAATTTTCAGTATATTTAAATTCATTTGGAAGATGCATTTATTTACAACATAATACTGGTAAACATTTATCAGTTTGTACCAATGATCTGGTGGTGCTTGTAATGGGTTGCAACAGTAATGACTTAAGAGCAAAGCTTAAATGGAAAAAAAATGTAATGTAAGAAATGTTTTCTACTAACCAGAGCTTATTTGATTAAAAAATACAGTAAAAACAGGAATATTGTGAAATATTATTACAATTTAAAAGAACTGTTAAGTTCTCATGAGCAAAGCTGGAATTTTCAAATCACATCTCCTGCTATTGAGATGAACTAGAATGCTAACAGATAGCATTTCCTGGTATAATAGACCACCTCGGTTCAGACTACAAACTACTAAATGGATTCAAGTCTGATACATTTGCTAACAAACATTATAAAACCTTCATCTTATAGTCCAAAGTCCATAGAGGTTCAATTACAATGTTTTTAACCTTGGTTCAGAAATTATTTTCTGTTGGGCAAGCACCTTTGCCAGTAAATACTCATAGTAAAATCTAAAAGAATACGAGGGCTGGAAGGGCTAATTAACACAAATTGCTCACACAGACCATCTCTAGCATGTTGCGTTTTCAATCAAGAGGATTAACTACTCAAAAATGCTCTTTAACAGAAGCAAAGCAGTGAAAGAGCAGTGCACTAGTGCTAATGAAGCTAGCGGCCCTCCTCCTGCTCTCATTCACAAAGTTTTGAGAAAAATGCTAATATACTCCCTCTTATTAGTTTTCTTTGATGTTCATATTGCATATTTTCAGACCCTCATTTTGCTCTTCTTTCGGATATGTTCTTGTAAATTGGTTTGGGAATTAATGGCTTGGTTTCCTACCTTTTGTAATAAGGCCTGTCTCATTGCTAATCCATACCTTTGCGTGCATGTTTTTTTTTTTTTCTTCTTTTTTTTTAATGGACAGTTTTAAAGGCATAGTCTGTGCAGCGAGGCATTCAAGCAATCAAAAACTTATCAGAGCTACATTACCTACAATGAGGCAGTAAACTCTATTCCCAATCTTATAAACCTGACATTTAAAGGTACAGGTCACACAAAAAAAATCCAAAATGTGAAATTATTTACTCTCCCTCCTGTTTTTTTTTTTTTTTTTTTTTTTTTCAAAGTTGTTGTTTTCCTGTGGAGCATGAAAGAAAAAAAATTGAGATCTTCATGCATAAAATTACAGTGATCATGTTTGTTGCTACAAAAAGCACTTTAAAAGAACATAAAAGTAGTCTAGAGGGAAAAAAGTAAGATTATCAGAAAACAGTTCTAAATCTCACTCAGAATATTGATGTATGACTTCAGAGAACTTTAAGTGAGACTTATGGTGTTTGTGGGATTTTTAAGAAATAAAAGATTGATATTTTAATATATTAAGAGTTTGTGAAAATAAATTTCTCCTTATGAGCTCCAAAGGGGGAAAAATGGAGATGAATTTGGAGCCACGTTATTCTTCTCAGCTGCTTCTCTTTAAACTATTTATTTGATACATGGCAAAAAAATATTAATGTTTTTAAAAAAATGACAAAATGAATGAAAAAGGCTTACGTTTTAACCATATATATTTATAGAAGAAATAAACACTTTTAACCAGCAATGATGCATTAAATAGATCAATAGTGGCTGTAAAGACATTTATAAAATGTACCTAAAATAAATGTATACACACACACATAGCATCAAACCTGCTAGAACTCTATTAGATGACCTAAGATGTTCAGCCGATGTTCTCTCTCTGTGTTAAAACATATTTTTTCTATAAAAAGCAATGTGTTTCCAAGGAGAACTTGTTGTTGTAGGACATTAGTTATGGGTGCCTGTCATAGACAGTAAAAGAAATGGACACAGCGACCCCATTGGAACTCAACTGAGACAATTGAAGCCCATTTTTAGCACTTCCGTTTCTGACGCGCAGACTCAAACGAAGCTTGACGACGTCAGCAACCTGTCTGACAGATGTAAATGTTCTAGTAGGTGTGCGTGCAAACTGCCATCGTTAATCTTGCAGAGACGGCGAGCTTGAGTGGGGAGTTCTTTGGCGTGAGTGAGCAGGAGTAAGTATTCTGATTAATTATTTTGTATAGTATTTTAAAATGTAATGCCAGTACGCCATATTAAGTTAATTGCCTGTGAGCTTCTCCTCCTGTCTGTACGGTAATGCGACAGAGAGTACCGTACAAAAACTGTTTCTACGGGGCCAAAATGTAACATAGAAGGTAATGGAGCCCTTTATACATTGTCGTGTATCTTTAGAAATAAATAATGGACAAACGGAGTCTTTAAACGCCTCAGATGTAAAGTTATTCGCTGTCAAAGTGACGCCAAAATGAATGGGAGTCAATGGGAATGCTAACGCAAGTGAAGTTCTGCTACAAGATGGCAGCACGCAGCCGACTTCAACTTCCAGTCGACTTCCTTGCCGCCTGGTGCCTGTGTGCAGTAGGCTGACAGTCGCTAACATTCCTCCATTCTAAATTTGCTCTATGTCATCGGGACCCATGGGGGTGATAATAAGAGAGAGCGAGCGAGATAGAACAATGGCCCCATGCTGTCAGATGCAGGAGGCAAATAAGTGTTGAGTTTGTCAATGTATGAGAGTGTGTTTAGGGTGGGGGCCACCCAAACATTGAAGGATGGTCCCAGTCCTTACAGGAAACACAACGCCTACGAATTTACTTCCTTTGATTTAACTCCTTTTACTGGCACCTCTGGAAAGGATCACTGCATGGAACAACTCTTACCGTGATCTACACCAGGGGTCACAAACCTTTTTGAAACGGAGAGCTATTTCAAGGTTACTGAGTGCTATGAAGTGCTACTTGTTTAATACAAACTTCCTGAATAACAAAGCTGCATGGTTCACCTTACAGTAAATGATAATATTATTATTAAAGTCCACGTGAACCGAAGTTGCAAATTACTTTTCTCCAGTGTTGTGACATCAACAGGGAAGGTACTCCAATGCAGAGGGGAGGGGCGTTTTCACATTTTGATTAAAGATTACAAAGCCAAAAAAAAATAAAAAATTGTGGATTGACTTGCATGGATGAATTTTTCACCAATAAACGATCAATTTAAGCAAAAAAAAAAAAAAAGTAAATTTGGTCAATTCTGATTTCAGTCGGACTTTAATAATACATTTTCATACATGTTAAGAGACTACCTGATGACATGTTTATGTTAATAATCCCTCCCAACAATTATTAACAATTATTAACAATGGTAAAAAAAAAAAAACAGATATATTTTAATATGTGACAATATTTATTTCTCAGCCTGTTTCAGCATTTGAAATCCACAGTTATTACATCTCTGATATTTTTGCAGATATCTTTCTTGATAGTTTTGTAGAATTTTGTTAAACATCTGCTAATTCTTGTACAAACGATCACTTCGTCGCCACAGTCACCCCGCAAATGAGACATACACACACATTTTGTAATTTAATAGTAATTTAGTAGTAATTCTTTCTTTCTTTCTTTCTTTTCTGACATGTTTTTCTTTTTTTGGGGGGAGAGGGGGTCGGGGTTGTATCTTTGATTACAGAGTGAGGTGTTTCACTATGGAAATCGCAGACTCCAAAGCTCCTAAGACACCTAAGACGTTTTTCTTTGACAAACCCCTGCCATTATCATTATAGAGAGATTTCTCCAAATACCCATGCAAAGAGGGAAGTGCTGGTGAAACATCTGTTATCAAAGAACCTGAGTTTATGTTAAGTTAAACATCGTTCTAACTTTGCACGGTTATTCACTGTAAGAGATATAGACCACTCCCCTTATTGCACCCATATTACTGCTGTTCTATAAAGCAATTAAATGGGCACAGACCTGCACTGTGTGTACTAAGGATGCCTCAGACACGTCAAGTCTATAAAACTGCACAAAAGTATGTGGCATAGCCCAACTTGCTGCTGAACAAATATCTTAAACAGAAACACCTATGAGTAAGGCCCATAATGTTGCCATCCCCTGAGTGGAGTGGGCTCTCATGCCCTTAAGCAGTTAAATACCCTTGAACTATCTCAGCCACCCAATGTCTGGATGGCCAGCATGGAGCTATCAGTATTAATGACAGACCTTGTTCCCTCACACTGGCTAGAGTGGGGGGAATTACGCTCAGAGGAGGGAATGTATAAATCAGGACATCTGGCCATGGGTGAGCTAGAGCATCCACACCCAGTGGTGCATTTTGGGGATGGAGTTTCCACACCCCATAATAGGGTTTTTCTCTGGACAGTAGATCTGCCCCTCTGTTTAAAATCCCTGGGATGTGAGTTGCTCTGGGCATAAAAGCCTTGTGTCGCGCCACGTGATCAGCCTCTTTGCCAACTAAATCAGTTAAAGGGGGTGCGTGCCCCCCAGTCGACTGATAAGCAACCACTGTGGAATTATCTGTTTTCCTTAACACGTACTGCCCTTTGATGAACTCAGAAAATGTTTCAGCACTAACCACTGCTAGCAACTCTAAATAATTTATATGTTTGTGATTCAGCTGCGGAGGCCACACGCCGTTCACAGCTCTGCCCTTTAGAGTCGCATCCCAGTCTTTTAAGGATGCGTCCGTCGTCATAGTGACTCTCGATGACACCGCCCCCAAGGGAATCCCCGTTCTGAGAATCTCTGGACTTTTCCAATTCCTGAGTGCTCTGACGCACACGAGTAATTCTCACCGGCCGGCTGAGATGCTACTGAGAGCACAGATGTAACTGTGCGAATCAAGCGCTGAAAATACCAAATTCTAAGCAACCCCAAATGTACTACAAAAATCACAGAAGCCATTAGACCCAGTATTCATAAGCACAGTCTGTACGGAACCACTTTCCCCATCTGAAAGCAGGCAATGCATTGTGTGAAAGACTTGCCAGTGTGACTTGGTAAGAGAGAGAGTCTATGCTGAGCCCTGGATATTCTATTTGTTGAGAGGGCGCCTAACGGCTCTTTTTCATGTTAATCCTTAACCCCAAGCTGCTGAGATGATTTAACACCATCCCTACGTCTTTCACTGCTAGCTCTTTCGATGATGAGCATTTAAGATAATAATCTGTGTATGACAATATTTTTATTCCCTTGTTCCTTAACAGCAACAGGGCTGCTTCCACACATTTGGAAAAAATCCTTGGAGCTAAAGATAGCCCAAACTGAATAGTTTGAAACTCATAAACTGTGCCTCATTATGCAAATCTGAGGAATTTCCTGTGAGAGTGGTAAATGTCTATGTGAAAATAAGCGTCTGACAGATTGATTGTCACAAACCAATTGTTCGGATGAACTGATCAACAAAGCTCCAAAATTGGATGAAGGGCTGTGCCCCGTTTCTTTGTAATTACAAAATAACAGGAATAAATGCCTTGACAGCTCTCCTCCTCGGGCACCACTCTGATCCCATGGGCACCGTGTTGGCTACCTCTGACCATGTTGTCTGCACCATTTTCCCTCAGCCTCTGTACCACAAGTCTCCTTGTGTGTGTCTCTTTGTCTCAGAGGAGGATGATTCTGAATCTAATTACGAGGTTGTTTTGTAATTAATTTGCAATAAACACCTCACTCAATTAGGCAGGGAGTCTAATTCTCCTCTCACACAGGAGGCGCCACTCTATTTTCAGTGCTGTGAGTTCACTTCAAATGCTCAGACGGTGCCAGATCTCGCTCCTTGCCAGAGTGCTTTCGCTGTCTGGCTTTCTGAGGCCTTGAAAATTAATGCATTGTGATTTAAAACCCCGAAGAAATTGTTTAAATTAATGTTCATCAACCACTACAGAGCATTAGTCCACATTACTCTAGTGCTGCTAAACCAGCCGGTATAATTTTATAATGATATAATCAAGGTGATGTTTCCACACTTATCATTCGATCAAATAAATTGATTGTTTTTGTTTTACACTTATAAAAATAATCTATAGTTTGATTTTAAGTGTGAAAATCGGATCTTGATGTTTGAAAATAACAATATAACGTAATGTAGTACTATACTTTTCAAATAATAATTTGATAAATAAAATATATGTTTGCATAATATAATATAATATCATATCATATAATATCATATTTTATAATAGATAGATAGATAGATAGATAGATAGATAGATAGATAGATAGATAGATAGATACATATGTATGTTGATCGTATGTTCTTAGAAAAGCTCTAGTGTTATTTGATTGCATTTGTTTATCCTTTAATATTTCATTTTCTATGCATTAGAAAAAACTTTTGGAAGGTTGTTTCTATAAATCATGTTTTTGCAGGTTAGTGGAATGGAAAAAACACAAGGTCTCGAGGTGCATTTTTTTACATAAAAATCAGTACAACTGTCAAAAATGTCTATCTAGCTGCATGTGTTTGCATATATTGTAAGACAACAATGCACAGAAAAATAGAAAATTACTAAGTAATTTTCTGTCAGGACATTATCAGTTCAGTTTACAGACATTTCCTTTAATTCTAAAGAATAACACAATGTGTAAGGGGCAAAAGAGGCAGCACACTATCTACTTAGAGCTCAAATAATTTCTGTCTAAATAATTTTCACATACCATGAAGCAGTTGCTGTTTGACTACAGCAAAGTCTATTCTTCATTGGTTGTACCTCAAAAAGCCTCCAAACACCAGCTAGGTCATTTATTCAGCCAAACAGACAAACAGCAAAGTGTGCCCCTCGAAGGTTTAACGCCATTCTTGCTTATGGATATTTGACTTGCTTTGGTGTTCTGTCTCCAAAGCCCTTTTGGAAAGAGGGGCCCCAGTGGGATATATTATAGTTGTAGAAAATGAGGGTGTTTTCGTTAGAAAGCAGTGCTGTCAGCAGTACAGTACAGTGAGTACAGAGTACCAAAGTACAGACAATGAAACAAAAACTGCAACAGTCCCAAGACTCAAATGATTCTTCCCTGTGCCCTTATCTCATTAGCCTGGTAATACCAAACTCTGCTACTTCACTTTGCTTCATAGACAGAGTCTGGAAGGGGCATAATTGACAAGCGTTTTCTTTCTGGTGGGGCGGGGGGGGGGGGTTGCTTGTCTTAAGTTTAAAATCATTGGTTAGCCGTAAGCCAATCACATAATGTTTGGTTATGACGTGTGTTATTCGCCAGCTCATTACTCCAGTATATCAATTAACATTATTGTGAAGTGAAAAGCTGCATGTTTGCAAGAAATAGAGGCATTTTAACTTTATACAGTCCACTCTGGCCAAAATACAAGTCCATAATAAATCTTCCTCCAGGGAAAAGCCCATACCTTTTGTCCTCTCACATCAAAATTTACCAACGTATTTGTTTAGAACTGTTTTGGAAAGTTTTTGCTTATAAACGATGCTTGATCTGTGAATATTTCTCTCAACTTTTTCCCTGGAGAAAGCAATATTATGGATTAGAGGACTTTTAGTCAAAAAAAAAACATTCTAATAAAGCTTTAGTTTTTTTTTTTTTTTTTTTTTTTTTTATTAATTTGATGATTGTCCTGCAGGGGACCACATAAATACATAAATCTGTCTTCTTACGATGCACATAGGGCTTACTCCAGAGCACTAATATCTCTACAATGATCTTCTAGTGCTACTTAAGTTAAGATGTTTTTGGGAAACAGGCCATAATATTAAGATCAGTCATACAATTGTTTTTATGAACTTCTTAGGCTTACGAAGCTTTTGGGAATTGCAGCCCTGGTCTCATGGCATAAATGTACCTGGGTGCACTTTTTAGCGAGCACGAAATATGTACCAATAAGTACATCATTGCATTTTCCAAAATAAATGAACACTAGAGGTAGTGAAACTCCGAAACCTTTTATTCCTTTTCACACAAATTTACAGTTTTGATTATTAAAGCGTAGTTTTCGCACAATACCTTGAAGAAAATCATGTTATGACTTAATAATTATGACAATATTAATATGCTTGGAGATTGCAATGACTGTTTAAGCTCTCCGACACACCAATTTCTGGCACTGTTTTTTTTTTTTTTTTTTTAAATACATAATGAATTACACTAAATTAAAATGTTAAATTGACAGCCCAACTCATTAGCATTAGGATAAGAGATGAGCGCAGAGGGAATACAGAGAGTGAGCAAAAACAAAACAGAGAGAAACTGTCACAGGCCAAAACGCATTAATCACAATGATAAACCTCTCGCTTTTCTACATATGGACCTTTCCATATTAAACAAAGGAGACAAATCAGTCGACACATTCACCTGGAGGCCTTTTCATCAATCTGAAGAGCACAAGTGGATTTAAATGTGCCTCCAGCACAGGGCTGCGTGGGTCAAGGCATATTCCTCATCAAACATCCTGCTGGACAAAAGCTTTGTGGTTTAGTGATATTTGCCACTTATCACTCTGTTCGTAAAGCTTATGGATGTAGGCTTTTGTTTACTGATTAAGAGCGATACAAGCTGTTTGTGTGGCCCTGGTGGGAGTTACTGAACATGCTGGCTCTACAAAAGCAGACAGGCGCTCTTCACAACATTTACTGTCATGCAAAATTAAACTCAATCAAACTTGTTTTCCCATTTAGAGTGTAAATGATATCATTATGATCTTTTTTTTTTCTTCTAATTTTGCAATGATATTCTTTCTGATCTTTTATAGTTAAGCCACATAAATAGAATTGTGTAAATGTTTTATGTCAACATTACTATGAGGGTTATTTTTTGTGTCAGTCTATTGTATGGTTATATTTGCAAAATGGCCATTAAATAGAAAACTATGCCTGTGCCCTTAATGTGAATATGATTTATTATTATTATTATTATTATGTATGAATGTTGCTGTGAAATTGTTTTGCTGATTGGTGTTTAAGAAATATTTATTATTATTTTTATTGTGTATTCTTATTATTCATTCCCATAGGAAAAACATTTCTGAACAAGCTACACAAGTTTAATACTTAAAGTAAAAGTACACCTGAAAATTTACATTTGCTTGAACTCAATCTCAGGTCATATGAGATATTTTGCTTCTTTATTTTAACTAATTTGGAGAAATTTAGCAAACTGCAAGTGATGTAATGCTAAATTTCACCAAATTTGTTCCAATGGAAACTTATATCTTTAACTCTGTTTGGATGATGCTGTTAAGTGCAACATTAGTTGGCAAATACAACTCTACGCTTCCAATACGAAAAGGACAAAGATGTGTTTAAAGTTAATATGCCCTCATACTTAACTTTAAAACGAGGCAATAATGCATAAAATATAAAGTATCCACCATGTTTTTCTTTTGTGCATACCATTATAAATCTTTTCTTCTTATTTAACCACTGACCAAATCACCTTGAACACTGCTGTCAAAAGCTTGCACAGTTTTTGAAGCGAGGATTTTCTTCTTTTGGTTTCTCTCCTCTATCCCGTAGAGTATCTGTTTGTACTGCATGTTAACCAGTGTGTTCAGGGATACAATGAGAGGACGATTTCACCCAAGTGAATCTTGTGCCCTGGCATTTGCAAGCTTTTTTGTCTCCTCGATTTTATTTACACAAGTACTGTTCTAACCCCATGACAATCCTCTAAACCTGGGTAACAGAGTTCATATATTCTTATTAGTGAGACAAGGGAAAGTGTGTTATCTTACCTGGCCAGACACAACAGAAAATAATGCTGGGAAAAATTCACAAATTGGGTTTAGGGCTGAATAAAAGTGCTTTTTCGGGTTGACTGTCAGGGCATTTCTCATGCTACGATGTGTACTTTGTTTAAGGGCTGGTTAGAATTATTTTTGGCAAGCTTCTGTGTTTCATGAGCTGTTTTTGATGCAACTTCTCGAACAGAAACTGCATGAAAAAAACAAAGATAAAAAGTCATGGCATTTCAATCCAGTCAACAAAGTTACTTAAAATTTAATTTTTATTTTATTATTGTTGTTGTCATTCATTTCAACAGCAAATATTGGATTTAAAAAAAATGCACAGTAACAATACATAACCACAATTGGTTGATTTGGTTGATTGTGATAACTATCTGATAGTTCCATATATTCGTGTCTACCATGGCAACGCTTTTTATAAAATCATTACCGCATGTAATGAAAAAGACCACAGAGGACTTCAGTATTAATATTTCTTAATAATGTTGCAGTATTCATCTTGATTCTGTTCCAGTTAAAATCACACAATTTAATGAACAGAAGCTTTGAGATAAAATGATTAAATATTTGGTAACACATTTTGGTGCCCACATTTTGGCTGTTTATTAGCACTTACAAAGCAGATGTTCTGCATGACCAAATTCTACATCCCTATTTCTAAACTTAACAACTACCTGTTTACTGAAGCAAAAGTCACAGCTAATAGTTTCTTAATAGAAATGGACCCTAAACTTAAGTGATCAAAAATGATATTTCACATCCACATATTTATTTAATTGGTGAGAACCTGCTCAACGTTACTGCGCAATTTAACATTTGGCAAAAAAATGCTGATAAAACGCTTTGCAATATAAGAATTTTCTGAGCACACTGTTCATGAAAATGAATACTTTGGTACTCAGAAAAGCTCAATCATCAATTAATCAATTATTGAAAATTGGGCTTAAGGTCGGTCACATTTTTGACAACAAATATTATATCAGCAAACTGAAATGACATGCTATTACAGAGTCCAAGTAAAAAAGATGACAAAATACATTAAATAGTTAAAATAGTTAAAAACACAATTTGTCGAGAGAAAAGCCCTGACAATGAAGTAAAAAAGGAAAATGAACAGTTCAACCTTACGATGTTATGCAACCTTTGAAATGTTTTAGCATTTGTTAGTAAAATGCAATTGTTTTGTGCACATTAATACATCTAGACGGCTACAACAAAAGAAAGAAAGAAAATCACGTGTAAATAATTCCCAGTCATGTTTGCATACATGTTTCAGCATAAAAACATTGACGTTCTGTAACAACACAGTCAAAATGTATCTATTCTACAAGAGAAGCAGCGCCAGACAAACGTGTAAATAAAGACAACAATGTCATGCTGCTGTGAGCTCCTTCCAGGGAAATGAAAAGTTGTCAGGGTTCAATGAGAAGCTACAGGCCTGATCCCTGGAGAAGTGTTGCATTGAAGATATTAAAGAAGATGTTTTTTTCTCCCTCTTGCCTCGCGGCCAACAACATCTCTGCCAACAAACACTTTTAGTGCAAATTGCAGTGCAAAGCTGGTGCAATGTAATTTGCACTTGCAGTTAAAATAATAATAATAATTTAGATAAACCTTAAAAGTGGTTCAGGAATCCAAGGTAGGTGTTTATGTACCTTCATTTTTGCAGAAAGCATCTGTACTGTCAAAGGATAATTGGATCACTTCCATGTATGACTTTTATGAACACTATGAATCATTTTAAAGCGGTGACATCATGCATCTTGCTGTATTCAGATTGCATATAGTGACTCTCATGCAATTATGTCATTATTGACAGGAGGAAATTGCTGAAGAAATGGCATCCACCTGCATCAAATGCCCCTCTGGATGCCTTCAGCTTACTTTCAACAGTGCTCATTTCATAGAAAGCATTCAAGCCTTGAAAGCAGTCTTGTTGCATAAAACTGATGCTGATTTTCAGTAGCTGGCATGTGAGCAGGAGGTGTTTTTGTAGTTTTTGTAGATTTAAATTTGGGGTAAATGTTATCTGTTAAAGGATTGTTATGTCGATGAAAATGACATTGTGCCCTTGAGTAAGACACCTCCTCTCAGGTCGCTCCAGGTGGACTGTCTTTGGGCAAAACTTTGGAAAAAGTGCAAGCTGAGTGACTAAACTGCAAAGGTTCTCTGCTGTAAACTCTCTGCAAGTGGGTGCTATTTGTTATGCTGCACAAACATTTTGTACAGTTCATACTGAGACAAGTGGGGGATAGAACACTTTTAAGAAGTCCTTTTTTTTTGACAGTAAACAAACCTGCCCTGAATTAAATAAACTTAACATGAACTCTAAAAAATGAAGTACAATAATGCACTTATATCCCTGCCGACTGGCTGCATTAGTAAGCACTTACTGCCACATTTATACTGTGATAAGAACAGGTGTTGCACCCACATATTTTGTTTACATCGTTTTGCAAGGTTAAGAGTACAAGCAAGAAAAAAGGAGAAACGTCGACAGCTCAGAATCAATTGCTAAATTTCTGAGGGTGAATTGTATTCATTTTACCACCTTTTGAGTTCTGCATTCTGCAAAGCAATGTCATGTAATTATGCACTCTTTTGTAATGTGACCTAAAGCTACAGTCCATAACTTTTTTGTTCAAAATGGACTAAATTTATATAATAAGCGAGAACACCATGAATCCATTTTCCAAACTGTGTTTTTGGCTTGTCCTGAATCACTACGGTACACCTATAATAAATGTTTATATTAGATCTATTTAGACTGGTTTGGGTAGGTACTGCTGCAGAGTAGCCCAGTACCTGCATGATTCGCCATAGACATAAACAGAGAAAAGTAGCTCTGGCTACATTGTTTTTTCTGCAAGACGCACGCAGTTCTCTTAATTAACCGCTAGAGCGCCAAACTTAAAAAATTAGACAAATGGTAACAAACACCAATATGGCCGCATAAGCACACTACTTAAAGGTGAAGTATGTCATTTATGTATCTCTTGTCCATTAAATGCAATATAAAATGTATCAATATGGTCAATATGGGAAATGCACAGTATATTGGTTGATGTCCCCTTATTTTTCTATTTAGATCATCATTTAAAGTTTACAGAAATCTTTAATAAAAAAAACACAAGCTGAATCACATTGTTAAATGTTAACTCCCATATGTATGCTATATCTATATTTTTCATACTTTACGTTATACTTCTGTATTTCCATAAACTCACTTGCTGTGTTAAAAAGGATTGCTTTTCATTTTTAATGCTGTATTTGAATTCATATTTAATCATATATTTCATCTCAATATTTAATAAATAATATTTAATTTATTTTGTCATAATGATAGATATTTGAATAGTAGCTATTAATCACCTATAAAAATAATTACCATTAATATCGGTGCATCCGTATTTAAGCCAGAAACATCAAAAGCACTTTACCACCACAAAGCAACAAACCTTTCAACAAACAAATGGCTAAGTTGTCTCTAAATATTAAACAAATATGAAAAAAATCAAATTTCACCTTAACATACAAACAGTACTTAGAAAAAGACAGAAATCAAGTGACCTCTAACAAACCCCCAAGGCTAATGCTTGCCATTCATTGTCTCATTTTACACTCTTTCTGCCCGGCAGCATGTTACAACTGACCTTAACTACAAAATCATCAGAACTACTCATCTTTAACTCCCCATAGATTCGGTGTGGAGCCTGGCCAGGGCTGCAGTGACACCATCACACCTGTTTCTACAGCGGGTAGCTGGCAGTTCAGTGACTCATAGTCAGACCACCAACAGCTACGACGGAAAAGAATACTAATCTATGCCAAAAACGCAGATACAGAGCCACAGGAGCATCTCTGTGAAGGTAAAGAGTGAATTATGTGATCTTTTATAGTAGAGATGGGTGGATATAGTAGCCTTGTCGGGCTTTTAGGATTCGTTGCAGCCATTTTGCACTATTCTGATAAGATTTCACACAACGTAAGAAGTTTATGTGTACATGAAGAGCTTGAGTTACAATATTGTCACACCACAATGCAAGAACTAGTAGATATCCATAAGTCTGGTTTATGGTAATATCTACATTGCAACGTGTCAGTTGAAGTGAAAATGCTTTGAAAAGCATTCTTCTTTTTTTACTGTCAGATTTGCCCGCCTGTACACCTCAGATGTCTCAAACTAAACCTCTTTCATGGAGTGAAGAGAGCATTTATTGCAGTTCCAGTCTGAAAGGGAGGGATAAATTGTCAATATGATGTTTGAGGTATTTTCCTGTCAAAAGAGTTTAATGGGGGAGCTTGTGGGGAGGCTGATGGCTGGCTTGTGCATCTGACTCACAGCCGTTTACACAATGATCAGGCCATGTATGTTCGCAAAAAAAGTCAGACCGCCACATGCATTACTAAATGATTACTCGGATAGTGTATTTTACCTCAAATCAAACTTATAATTTCAAACGTTTCAAACGGATGCAGCACAAATTACAGCACGACAGTGCCATTCTCGAATCTACGTCATTCAGCTTTCTTTAAATGAACAAACAGCTGGAGTTTAGGACTCTGTCATTATTGTAGTAAACACAAAAAAAAAAAACATTATAATAAACAAACATTTTAAGAAAATTGGCAGGACTGCATCTTCAAGCATTTTCAGTAAATGCTTGCAAATTCATTGTCTTGCGGCACATCGTACACTTAATTGCTTAGAAACCTTTAAAACTGACTTGCTAATTTGACTAGACAGAAAAAGACTGAACAAAATGTCATTTGACAAAAGGAGCTCAAAAGAAACAAAGAAAAAGGAAAGAAAATTAAAAAGGTAAAAACTCTCAGACTTCATTTTAAGTATTTCATGTCGGTAACCATACCTTAATAAAGTAAGCATTTATAAAGATATCCAAAAATTGCTCTAAATCAGGAATAGGCAACTCCGGTCCTGGAAGGGCCACTATCCTGCAGAGTTTAGCTCCAACCGTAATTAAACACACCTGATAAAGGCAATCAGTGTTTTCGGGATTACTAGATAGATACAGGCAGGTGAGTTTTTATGAGGGCGGAAGCTAAACTCTGCAGGATAGTGGTCCTCCAGGACCAGAGTTGCCTATCCCTGCTCTAAATATTCAGAATAGTCTCACTGAGACGTATGATTCATCCAGTATTGACTCACAAATAATCCATAATTCAATTCAGGACACAGTACAGTCTTTCATTGTTACTTACTTTAATTTAATAATGAATTATCAGTCCCAGAGAGACTATGTTGACTATTTGTCTATTTATTTAACAAGGTATTATTGCTGTGATCGCGAACATTTACTATAAATTTTCTCTTAAATCATTTTTACAGCCAGTTGATTCAAGTTGGGCTAATGAGTAAACAAATGCCATATAGATATTGAATTAATTCACTGACTCACACAATTGTGATACATATAAATACATTTATGCAGCATCTGCATTAAATAGTCTTTATAAATTATGCATATGTTCTGTTTTAAATGCTAATTTTTCCATGTAGACAATAAGGCACTCCTATCCACTGATTATACCGACCTCCGGAATATATGCAAATGGAGCAAGACGATGCTTATGCTTTTTCAGTGGTATAACCCAAAACTCTCAAAAGTTCTTGTGTTTGAGAGACACTGACTGTGATAAAGATCTTGACAGATAAAATCAGTGTGGCAAAATGTCATCTTTTTAGTTTTAGATGCTTGAGTTGCCGCAGGGGTTACAGAATCAGATAAAGACACATCCTCTTATTAAAGATTCATCAGCCTCTGTCACTGAATGAAACTTGCGGCAATGAATCACCATGTGGAAGAGGTAAAAAGTATTGTTATCTCAACACAGCACAGACAAAGGTGCCAGTTTTAAACTCCCTCGAGGAAACAAGCATTCCCTCCGGATTCTGTTGCTGTTTCCTAGTTCTCCTTGTTATTGAGAAAGAGAGAGAGGACGGCTCGGTGACCAGCCATTCCATAATTTACTGTTAGTCTGGCCTTTGTACCTTTCCTGTATAGCAGGATTGTGTAAAACAGCTTTCATTAAAATTACAAAATTACTTTTTTTCTACAGTACCTATAAAATGCATCAAATGGTCAAACTGTCTGTCTTGGCTGAGTGTCATAAATGCTTCATGCTCAGGAACATTAGAACATTAGACCAGCATGAGAAAAACATAATGAAGAGTAACAGTGACCCCTGGAGTTTAAAAGGATACAGGCGGGAATTCATCATGTGCAATCCACTGACACAAAGCAGGTGTGGTTTTTCATTATAACAAATAATGTTATTTCAGGGGTCAAGCTTTGGCTGGTTAGCAGCAGGAGTTAACCCCTGCTGGTAGATTCCATAAAATGCATTATGTGGCCAAAAAGCAACATAATGCCTTATCAAATGTATCTTTGAAAGTCCAGTTCTTGTTTATGCAATCAAAAACATTGCAAAAACAGGACAGTTACAAATGGCTAAAACATTACTTTAGACTAAAGTACTCACAGATACTCACCAATACACTCTTAAAAATATATTTTTTTTTTACAGTGATGTCATAGATAGAAGAACCATTTTGGACTGCCCAAATAACCTATTTTTGTGGACTATGTTTTTTTTTTCTTAGCATAAGGTCAATATTAGTCAATATTTTACCAGTAACATTTATCAAGGGCTCTTAAAAGGATGAAATGTAAAGGGCTGAGTGCACCTTTGCTATCAATGGAAATCCTAATGGATAGCTTTCTTCGGGTAAATTAGACCTCTTAGTTTATTCTTGATCCAATAATTTTTGGACCTAAATTAAAAAAATAGGACAGATTTATGTGGAATGTAAAGTTTCCATGGATGTTGAAGGTTCTTCGTGAAATCGTATATATGCCAAAAAAGAACCTTTATTTTTAGGAGTGAGCAGAGGTATATTTACAGACTATAGCTTGTTCTCTACTCAAGACCTGCATCCTCACGTCTCAAAGGATGTTTTGTCTACAGAGCCACAGAAGCATTGTACATGAGAGACTGCTAGAATGCAATCTAGGTCATCACTGAAATTGTGCTGACCCTTAAAAGCTTGCTAAAGACCTGGGTGGCATATTAGCATAATGCCAAATGCTAAAAAAACAAACAAACAATTGCTAAATGTATGACATAGAATCTTACTAGCATTTAGCATTTGTAAGGCTGCAATTCACAGACTGCCCCTCTGACTCTCTGACTCTCTGTCTCACCATCAGGGAGCTGCGAATTGATTCGTAGGTGTCTATAGCCATAATTAG
Organism: Carassius gibelio; assembly: GCF_023724105.1. Taxonomy (NCBI): domain Eukaryota; kingdom Metazoa; phylum Chordata; class Actinopteri; order Cypriniformes; family Cyprinidae; genus Carassius; species Carassius gibelio. The sequence continues at coordinate 23,649,416 of NC_068412.1, forward strand.
ATGAAAGCTGTTTAACATGGAGATGTAATTTCAGCATTTATATGAGCTAGCAGGCCAATTTATTGCTGTCCGACTCTGAATAAGTTTTTTCTTGCATTACCCAGGTGAATGTTCTCAGCTGAATGGTTTTTTGACAAACACCAGGGTCGTATGGTTAATTCAGTTTATTATCATCTCGGAGTTGACAAGGCGGAATTGGCACAAAAGTGGCTGTGAAAATCCTGCTACAGTAAGTGGGGATATCTGATATGTCTGCAGATAATGAGAATTTGTGTGTTTGGCACATGCAGTAGTGAATCCCCCTTTAGAGTATGTTTTCATTTTAGTTTTATTTACATCCTAGTATTTTACATTTATTTTCTACTACTTTTTATTAAAAATTTGAATTTAAATTATTTTCAGTTTTCATTTATCTTTTCTTATTTACATTTTTTTTTGTTCCATTTAGTTTTTTTTTCTAATTTTCTTCTATTTTTCCTTTTATATTTTTCTTTTAATTCAAGTTACTTTTCTTACTTTTTTTATTAGAAACATTCTGCATCAAGTTTCCACATTAACATTCTAAAAAGTTTTCCATTTAATATTTATATTTTATTTGTTAGACTTTATTTTAAGGTGTCCTTGTTACAGAGTAATTATACATATAAGTACTTAACTAAGTACTAAGTACTTATATCAATTAAATACATGTCCCTACTATAGGGTTAGGGTTAGGATGAGGGTTATGTTTAGGGTTAGTTGCATGTAATTATGCATAATTTATTGTTATTATAATAGTAAGTACAGTACTGTAAAATTGTGTTACCATTTTATTTTATTTCAGCTTTATTTCTATTATCAAAACTTTTTTCAATTTTACTTGCATAAAAAAAAAATGCATAAACTTGCAGAAAAAAATAAAAAACATCTTATACCACCATAAATGAGTTTGCTGGTGTAACTTAAACCAGATAAGACCAGCAAATAAATTTAGGCTGAAAAGAGTGAAAATCAGAAACCATGAATGGATGTAACATATTGTTAACTAAAGTAATATTAGCGACCAAATGTGTATTACAAAGGTGATTTCTTTTAATTAAGCTGTTTAAGCTGCCTGATTTTCAATATCATGCTCTCTCTGGACCATAATGAAGGCAGGATGCACTTGGCCTATAGAAAATGAAGATGCAATTCCATCGTTCTTGTGAATTAATTGCCCCAAGAATGCAGTTTTATTATGGATGAGGCATGCAAATGTTCTTTTATAGACATCACCCTGACAAACAATTAGCATCCAAATGTGCTTATGTCATAATTCTCATTCCGAGAGCCATTTGAGTTCAGTCTGTGGGGAAAAAAAGGTTGGGTGACATAGATTTATATTGGCTATATCAGCATAAACCACAAAACAGAGCTAACTGGCAGTTAATACGCATGACCTTTACATCCTGACAATTCATAATGATGTACAAATTTAGTGCCCCTAATTTGAATATATTGCCTGATAAATATGAACTGAATAAGGTACAACGCAAAGCGAACAACACACAGAGCATAAAAGTCTAATAGTGTCCATATTAAGTTAACCGCAAACAGCAAATGCAAGTATCGCACTACTGTATGTATTTTACATTAACGTCTATACACTACAAATGTAAAGTTACAGTTAATTCAGATTTTGTTATTTAAAATACTGTAAATAGATAATAACAATTTAAAAGTACTGTTTTCTATTTAAATATATTTTCAAATGTAATTTATTCCTGTGATGTATTACTCCAGTCTTCAGTGTCACATGATCTTTCAAAAATCACTTTAATGTTCTGAACTGCTGCGTAAGAAACATTTCTAGTTATTATCAGTGTTGAGCTGCTTAATATTTTTCCTGGAAATTTTTTTTCAGGATTCTTATAAGAATAGAAAGTTTTAAAGGCCTTTTGTAACACTAATGTCTTTATTGTCACTTGCGATCACATAAATAATGAATAAAAAGCTTCATTTCTTATTTTATTTTACAAACCTGAAGAACTAACTACACATTTAAATTCCACCAAGACGTAAAAAGTGGCCATGTTTGGTACTAAAATGTGCAAACACCAAGTAATCTAGTTAAAATTCATTCTATAAACCTGTCTATACTTTCCCATAATAAATGTTGAAGATTAGGCAAACTGCGTTACCACCATTCCAAGCCATATTCTTCAACGATGGATTCATTTCAGATCTGAAACTGATTATTATAGCCTGCCCAGATGGATATTGCCTTTGATTGTTTTAAAGCCAGGAAAGGTTACACACAATTCCCCGAGCCGGTCCCTCTATTCCCCTCTCTCCGGCACCCTTTGCTCCAGAGCTAGCGAGAACCAGCAGAGGAGACCTTGACACATCTTTTCTAATATCCATCCCCCTGAGAGCTGTCCCCATTCGGAGTTCAGCCACACTGGGAATGAGAGATGATAGGCCTTATTGAAATCATTACTGCTCTCTCCTCCACAATATTTTCACTCGGCAGCCTTGACTGAGAGATTCTTATTGCCCTGCCTTCTGGATGAGGTTGAAAAATAGCAAGATAGAAAAAAACACAATAACCCAAAATAAAAAAAAAGGTGTGCTATTCTTATATGGCTGCCAACACATGCCTTTCGTTCTCATTTGCTTCCAAAGGCTAAAAACTAGGACCTACATAAAACTAGGAGGAATCTAAATTTGACTTACTTTGAGACTCAACGTAAAGTTTTACAAAGCACAACCGAATCAGAGGCTGCCATCTATATCTTCTATTCTGCATCATAAAGCTTAAAGAGAACGGGACGAGACAAAGGAGAACATCACAGGAGCCCAATCTAGTGGTGGATGTGTGAACGTTTACCACAGGACATGGCATGTTCCTCCTCTCCCTCATTACAGCCACATCAGAGGACAGAAACCTGAATGCGTATCCCGCTGTTAGCTTAATTACCCTTCCTAATGAATGTATCCTCATTTCAAAAGACATCTGTGGGAGTGACATTCTCCAGTCACTGCTTTTCTTGCAGTAAGACAATGAAATGAACTTTCTGTGTCAAGTCTGAACTAACCAGATAAGGGTCACTATTTTGTAGTTACATGTTTTGATGGAATGTCACACTGAGAAAAATCTCCGACAAAAATGTACGTTGCAAGTTGGGGAATCTTTAAAAGCTAAAACAAGAAACATAAGAAAAGTTCTGCGCATTGTGGACCCACCCCGAAGAATTAGAAATTGCTCAGGAGTTGAGTTTTCATTGCTCAGGAGACTCAGATTCATCTAGGTGTCAAAGTGTGCAGAGATGTTTCTTCTTAAATCTATTTGGAGAAATAGAAGGCACAAATGAGACAACTGTTGACATACAGCAAGTAATAAAAATGAATATAGATAGAAATGTTCACATTGTTTTGTATTGGAAAAACTAAGAATCATTTCCTATTGAAGAACTGTTATTACAGCAATTTTTTGACCTTGTGCTCTTGAAAACGCACCTGCACCTCTGTGTCGTTCATGGGTTTCCAGCATTAGACAAATCAATGAATTGCCATTGGCTGCCATGGTTCTTACTCTGAAATTCAAGAGTTCCTTCAGCACTTTTAACCTTAAAGATTCCTTCACTGAAACAACAAACAGACACCCACACAGGAAATAACACCGTATATAAACAGAAACATAAAACTATTATGAATCTGACCTCTGTAACATCAGATAGTCAAGTGAGTTTACACATACAGAATGTGAGCAGATGGAAAATTTAAAGAGAAAAGACAATCAGTAGTCTTAGATGGCAGGTCATGATCTATATGATCTTCACAAAAGATAAAGTAAATATATATATATATATATATATATATATATATATATATATATATATATATATATATATATATATATATATATATATATATGTGCTATAGATTCTAGCATGGTAATACCAACAAAATTACCAGAAATGCTGTCGAATTTTGACTCTTGTATTATTAAGCCAGTGTGTGAGAAAAAGACACAATCATTGAGTTCTTGATTTTTAATGAGCAAATCATTCATATGATTCATGATTAAATAAGCAAATTTATGGTTACAGCCTTAAGTTTAAACCGCTACCTCACTCCTTAAAATAAAGGAAACAGATTTGCTATTGTGAAACAATTCCAGAAGTTATCCACATCTGTTCAAGTCCTTTATACTTGACATGACCCATCCCCTGAGAGAAACCAAGCTGGCAGGGGGAGACATTTGAAAAAGATTCTATCACAATGAGATATTTTGGAACACTGGAAGCTGCTGCTGTAATTTGCCCATCTCTCTGGACTTTATGCAAAACTTGACATTTAAAAAGATGAAATGAGGAAGATGCGTGTATGGGATAGAGACTGTGAGACGGCATTTGAACAGACTCATGGACACGCAACGAGGCCTGAAATCTAAGACACAACTGAGTCTCACTACAAAGTTTGTATTATTTTTTTATTAGAGATCGAGTTGCACAGAAACCGTAAAGAGTTTCTTCCTTCAGTGCTGTGCACAACATAGGCTTGAATTTACACATACTTTTCAAAAGTTTAGGATATATACGACTCTTTTTATTTTTTATAATGCAATGGCTGATGAAAATTCAGCTTTAATGTCGAAGAAATATATTACATTTAAATATTTAAAAATGTTAAAGAAAAAAAAATCACACAGTTTACTCTATTTTTGACAAAGAAAATACTGTTTTGGTGAGTATAACAAACTTCTGTCAAAAACATTTACTGACCCCAAAATCTTGGGAGCATATGGTCTTGTAGATGAACCGTACAATGAAAAACTAAAATTATTTAGGCGAGCCTTTAGGAATGCTACAGCAATTGATTTGAGAATTCCAACAGAGTAGCAGGCAGACTAAAACACTTGACAAACTTATATAATCTGCAAGCGAGCAACATAACAAAACTAGAACAGTCTTGCTATATACAAAAAACAAACTGTCTGTACTGCAAGTGCTAGATGTAGACGGCTTCACTGATTATAACAAGACTGTTCTAGCTTTGACAAAACAAAAAGACAGAAACAGACATAAAGGGCTGTTGGTTTGCTGCTGTATTATAGTCATGAATATTAAAAACAGAAAAAGATTTATCCAGTAAAATATTAGCACAAGATTTCCTCTTGTAAACTAGACTAGTCATCTCTACATGTTAAATGCATAGTTCACCCCCAAAAAATTTTTATTCTCTTATGCTGTTTTAAATCTGTGTAAAATAAAAGATATATTTAAAAAAAAATAATAATATGCAATTATACAATAAAATTCAATGGCATCCAATGTTATTTGGTGTTCATCATCTTTTTTGTGTACTGCAGAAGAATGAAAGTTGCTGAGTAAATAGAAACAGAATTTTCATTTTGAGGCGAAGTTGAGAAAGCAAGTATTTTAACATTGTTTTGCACACAGAGAACTACAAAGAAAATGCTGATCTGTTCAACTGGCACCTACAACTTTCAGGCAGCACCTGAAAACCTCGGGCCAGTTGGACTTAAACATCAAGCGTTTTGATCTGCCACAAATGGCACGTTTTCAAATGATCTAACCGTAGCCACAAAGCCAGCCTTGGCAGGTCTGCAGATGTCTGGTGCCTAAACCAGGTTCCTGAACAGCCTGAAACCGATGAGTATTATGGAGCAGACTCTTAAACAGAGACCCGTTGTGAGCGTTTTTCCCCTAAAGTGGTGGAAAACTTTTGTTTGAACATGTGGATTCCATTGCCATATCCCACAACTGCCATCCCGAATGAGATTGGCTTTGTTACGAGTGCTCCGATAAACTCCTGGCAGCACATTGTTTGTTTGTGAGGAGAAAATGAGTGGAATTTATCAGCGGGTGCATCAGCGGTTTTAACTCGTGGATGTTCAAATGTTTGACGACTGCAGATAAAAACTATGTTTCAGATTATAACTCATGATAGTTCAATCTCAATTTAGATTTGTGTTTTCGCCTGTAACCTCGAAGAGTTTTCAGGGTTGTAAGATAAGATCAGTTGATCAAAGGGATGTTTACGTCTTTATGAAAGCGGAGGTTGGAGGACTGAGGAGGAGAGCGCCGGATCAAGTGCTCTAAGAGTGTCTTATTTGGAGCCGAAGAATCTCGCCTTGGAGGCGAGACTAGTTTCTGGATTGGCCGGGACAGATCACATGACCTCTGGCCACCAAGATTAATAGAGTAACAGAAATGGGGTCGATCAATACCTGCTGCCTGAAGAAAAATAGCATGGTTTCAATCCACCATTAAATTTGCCCTTGTTGAACTGCTGTTGATCAGAGGGAACACAAACCGCTCGTCAGACTCCATACATGATTGTTAAAGCTTCATTCAGTGCACACTTCTTCAGTCTAGAGTGACTTAATCACGCTCTATAAAGATAGATAGATAGATATTCTGTGAGGTTTATATGGTCTCTCGTTTCATGACTGTCATGTAATAAAGCACAAATCGAATTGAGTGGCATGTTTCTATGATCAGAAAAATAACTTCACAAGAAATAGAGGTACACGATTCCCCTCAGGCTGAAAATCTCACTGGAGCGTGACAGTCTGCTTGGTATATACAGTGCTGTTGATACACAGACATGTTACATATCATATATAGTTCACAGATATGTGAAGGATGCAACATCTAGTGTGTACAATAGTAAATGCCAAGGAAATCATAAAAAGAAAAAAAATATTCTGTCACATTCACTAAACCTGTCATTCAAAATCTCTGTGACTTTCTTCTGTAAAACTTAAAATGAAATATTACGCAGAATCTCTAAGTTGCTGTTCGGTATAAAATGAAAGTGGAATATGATACATGTAGATAGATAAAATTAGCCAGTAATTATTATTTATATTATAGCATGATGATAGCAAATAAATAAACAGAATACTTTAAATAAAATCCTAAACAACTAAAAACTATATATATATAGTTTTGTTTTAGAAAATGTAACTCATTACAAAATGTAACTCATTAATGACAAAACAATCTTGGCAGTAAACAGCAGCAAAACATTTATAAATAAATAAATAAATAAAAAACTTTTTGTGTTCCACAAATCAAAGAAAGTCATACAGGTTTGAAGTGACAGGAAGTTGATTAAATTATTGCATAATTTTCATTATTGGGTTAGCTATCCTCTTAATTGACATGATGTTAAAAATGATTTGATTAATGATCACCCCCTGAAGATCTGAATGGTAAAAAAGAAGGAAACATGACAAGGTGACAAGTTCTTAAAACTGTTAGTAAAAAAAGAGCAAAGTTCCCTGCATAATTACCTTTCAACACATACACCAGAATTAGTTTTACACCTCATTATATAAAGCACACTGGGCCTTACTTTACATATTCCTATCTCATGTTCCTGAACACTATGATGATCTTTCACTTCAGAGAGTCAAAATTGATTTCTCTTGTTTTACTTTTTTATTTTTTTTACATGGATAGGCACCTTTACCACAGCCAGAAAACCATCAGAGCATGTGTTTCCCTTTTCCCTTAATAAGTTGTCATTTTTACAGTTAACTGGTTCAAATGTTACTTGGAAACGAGACAATTCACTTCCAAAATTTATGTTTGATTTAAACAGATCATACCCTTGCATGAGCATGCACGCACACACACACACACACACAAACATCTATTATCACGACAGACTGAGGCTAATGCCTGATTCAGAGTTGCCTCCAATGCTGAAAATCAATGTTTGTTGAGCATTTAGAGAAAGAAGAAGGCTATAGGGGAGAAATAGATCCCTAGTGCAGAACATAATTACACAATCCTGGTGGATGATTTTCAATCTCCAAAACATCTGCTTGGTATAAGCATGAGAGGGAATGTCATATAGACTCTTGTAAAATGCTCATAACACCAAGAAAAAAAGTTTATTTTAGGGACTGTTCTCTGCCAGGCTTTTCTGAGTTCAATTCAGGTCCCACTTTATATGAAGTGTCCCTAGTAACTAAATGTGTACGTAAGGGGTGGAGATGGGTAGGTTTAGGGTTGGAAATGGGATCCAGGGGTTGGAGATGGGTAGGTTTAGTGGTGGAAATGGGATCCGGGGGGTGGAGATGGGTAGGTTTAGGGGTGGAAATGGGATCCACGGGGTGGAGATGGGTAGGTTTAGGGGTGGAAATGGGATCCACAGGGTGGAGATGGGTAGATGGGTAGGTTTAGGGTTGGAAATTGGATCCAGGGGGTGGAGATGGGTAGGTTTAGGGGTGGAAATGGGATCCAGGGGGTGTAGACGGGTAGGGTTTAAGGTTGGAAATAGGATCCAAGGGGTGGAGATGGGTAGGTTTAGGGTTGGAAATGGGATCCAAGGGCGGATATGGGTAGGTTTGGTGGTGGAAATGGGATCCAAGGGGTGGAGATGGGTAGGTTTAGGGTTGGAAATGGGATCCAAGGGGTGGAGATGGGTAGGTTTACAGTTGGAAATGGGATCCAAGGGGGGAGATGGGTAGGTTTAGGGTTGGAAATTGGATCCAAGGGGTGGAGATGGGTAGGTTTAGGGGTGGAAATGGGATCCAAGGGTGGAGATGGGTAGGTTTAGGGGTGGTAATGGGATCCAGGAGGTGGAGATGGGTAGGTTTAGGGGTGGAAATGGGATCCAGGGGGTGGAGATGGGTAGGTTTAGGGTTGGAAATGGGATCCAAGGGGTGGAGATGGGTAGGTTTAGGGTTGGAAATGGGATCCAGGGGCGGATATGGGTAGGTTTGGTGGTGGAAATGGGATCCAAGGGGGGAGATGGGTAGGTTTAAGGTTGGAAATTGGATCCAGGGGGTGGAGATGGGTAGGTTTAGGGGTGGAAATGGGATCCAGGGGGTGTAGACGGGTAGGGTTTAGGGTTGGAAATAGGATCCAAGGGGTGGAGATGGGTAGGTTTAGGGTTGGAAATGGGATCCAAGGGCGGATATGGGTAGGTTTGGTGGTGGAAATGGGATCCAAGGGGTGGAGATGGGTAGGTTTAGGGTTGGAAATGGGATCCAAGGGGTGGAGATGGGTAGGTTTACGGTTGGAAATGGGATCCAAGGGGGGAGATGGGTAGGTTTAGGGTTGGAAATGTGATCCAAGGGGTGGAGATGGGTAGGTTTAGGGGTGGAAATGGGATCCAAGGGTGGAGATGGGTAGGTTTAGGGGTGGTAATGGGATCCAGGAGGTGGAGATGGGTAGGTTTAGGGGTGGAAATGGGATCCAGGGGGTGGAGATGGGTAGGTTTAGGGTTGGAAATGGGATCCAAGGGGTGGAGATGGGTAGGTTTAGGGTTGGAAATGGGATCCAGGGGCGGATATGGGTAGGTTTGGTGGTGGAAATGGGATCCAAGGGGTGGAGATGGGTAGGTTTAGGGTTGGAAATGGGATCCAAGGGGTGGAGATGGGTAGGTTTACGGTTGGAAATGGGATCCAAGGAGGGAGATGGGTAGGTTTAGGGTTGGAAATTGGATCCAAGGGGTGGAGATGGGTAGGTTTAGGGTTGGAAATGGGATCCAAGGGGGGAGATGGGTAGGTTTGGCGGTAGAAATTGGATCCACGGGGTGGAGATGGGTAGGTTTAGGGATGGAAATTGGATCCAAGGGGTGGAGATGGGTAGGTTTAGGGTTGGAAATGGGATCCAAGGGGGGAGATGGGTAGGTTTAGGTGTGAAAATGGGATCCAGGGGGTGGAGATAGGTAGGTTTAGGGGTGGAAATGGGATCCACGGGGTGGAGATGGGTAGGTTTAGGGGTGGAAATGGGATCCACGGGGTGGAGATGCATAGGTTTAGGGTTGGAAATGGGATCCAGGGGTTGGAGATGGGTAGCTTTAAGGTTGGAAATTGGATCCAAGGGGTGGAGATGGATAGGTTTAGGGGTGGAAATGGGATCCACAGGGTGGAGATGGGTAGATGGGTAGGTTTAGGTGTTGGATCTCAAGTTGGAGTTGGTGCACCACTTTAATACCAGTGTACTTCCATGGTAACTTCTCAGGAACTATCCTCATAATATAAAGTGTACCCTAACCCTAAAAAGAGTAATTACATGATAAATATAATATAAAGTGTAGCAATTTCTTTACCAAAACTTGTTATTAGTCCTGTTACACATTATTACTTACACATACCATTCAGTGGGTTGTTACATGTGTAGTTACAAAAACATTAGAGCTGTTAATACTATGCACCAATCAGTACTTAAACTGTGGTTACATACTGTGTACACATCTAGTTACTATGTAAGTACACAGGTATTAGGGACACAATATAAAGTGGGACTTAAAAGAGTATAAAACTGTTTGCACTACATGGATTTTCATTGTCCAATATGTGCTTCAGCTCATGCTCACTATGACAAACATCTTGAAAAGCAACACACGTGCTGTCTCAAACTATTAACTACATCACAAGAAACTCACAAGACATAAATAACTGATGAAATACCTTGAAACGCCACAGAGATCTCAAGACTTACAGCAAACGGGAAACAACAAAGTAACTCATCCTTTTGAGTAGTGAAACAAATTCATCCTGACATCACAAGACAACAAGTTAATAAATGTGACAACAAAAATAAACAACAAAAGAAATAAAACTATCAAACAGTCAGTTCAAACATATTAAATATTCATGCCCAAGTGCATGCTGGGAAGAGGCCAAATGGGACTGAACAATACTATTTCTGTTGGCCTGTTTAACACATTCATTTAACCCACCTGCTTATAATTCCACCTGCTATAAAACATAAAGTGTATAATAATTAAAAAGCTGCATGAAAATAAATCACTTAAAGGAAATATATCATGAAAATCTAACTTTTTCTGTGTTTAAGTGCTATAATCAGATCCCTGGTACATCTACCAACCAAGAAAAAAGAAAATACTTTCTCTGCAAGCATATGAAAAAAAAATGACCCACTCAGATTTCGCTCCCTACATGACATTATTATTAGGGGAATATCTTGTAATGACACATAGACACTAGATGTTGCCTTGAGGTTCTAAGCATGCGTCAAAACCACCGCCATCTTTGAACAAGAAGGTATCATTGAAAAGTAGCTAGCTAGGTAACGCTGCTATCTTCGCCTGTACTTCAAATTGATGGACGATGTCGGACTTTTTTGCTGCGTATAAATGTTTAAACCAAAGAAATCTAAAAATCAGACAGCAAGGGATTACATTTCACAAATGAGAATGTGTTTTATGACATTGAATCATAAAACCTATTTATATTTACATACACATACACTCTAATCTAACTATTTATATACACATACACTCTCATCTAACACACGTACTAAGTACACTTCAATTTTTGCACATAATATACCTGTACATACAGTACAATTGTGAATTTGCATAATTTCATTCTTTACCTACTTATTTGTATTTTTATGCTTTTATTATGTGTCATTCCTTCCCTACTTATTTGTATGTTTTATTCTTTTATTGTGTGTTTTTTGTTCTGTCGCTGTCATTCTGTTGCACTGCGGAGCTTCTGTCACGAAAACAAATTCCTTGTATGTAAAAAAAACATACCTGGCAATAAAGTTTATTCTGTCTCTGAATGTTACGAAATTAAAACCACACTTAACACCGACAATAAGTTGGCAACTCCTTTGAGTGTTATGGCCACATAACACATTAATTCCTCCAAACTCTATAGAAGAGTGCAATTTTTGTGTCCCATGGGAGTCTAATCCTGCTGCACATTGCATCTTTGATCTCAAAATATTTTTTCAATACATTTTTTCATACTCAATTACACAGCTTAAACAGTTTAGCATTTAATTTAAACAGCAGACAACAGCAGAATCAAGCTAAATGTACTTAACTCGCAATATTGAACGTGTGCAAAGTGTACTTCCCCAGAACATCAGGGACACACAGTTCTTGGCGGCAACACATAAGCACAGAAAGTGACCACACTCTGACCGGTTAAACACGCAAAGCAATGCAGCAGTTAAAAGAAAACGCCTCAACCACAAAGTGCAGTGGCCACACTGCGAGACAATCTCGCTTTTATGGAAGGAAGGGGAAACATACTATACCCACTGATTCAGCATTACATCTCCAGTCCTACTGCCTACATCCAATGTGTAGATTTTTCACCTAGTGACAGGCAAGCAATTAAAGCCAACAGCCTTAGCCAGTGTCGGTCCCCTGGCAGTATCTGTAATGACAGCCCTGGAACAGCAGTGGCAAAGAATGGGAAGAGTAATGTGATTAGAGGCCAGAATTGCAATCTTGTCACATGGAGCAGTCCCTGTTTCTCCGTCTCTCTGGGCGGCGATGGAGAACCTGATTTATTGGGCCAGGAAGCCTTGGAACAAAGTGCAAACAGAAACGCAAAGCTAGTTTTGTTGAGTTATAACCACAGAAAACTGCAAACAAGCAACCATTTTCTCCATGCAGGACCACAGAAGATTACGTGGAGCGGTCTGGATCGCTTGTTTCATAGTCACTATACCCAAAACGCAGGTCTGCTGGGAGAGAGATCATGAAGAAGCGCTTTTGTGAAGCTGCACTCCACAAAGAAACAAGTGTGAGTGTGTATACATGGGTTTGTGATTTATAACCTGAGCGGAGAGCGGGTTTCCATAGCAACTGGCGTTATCTCTTTGATAGGAGTTGGCTGACTGGAACCTCGTTGTGCAGGAATAAACCTCACCTGAGAATCTGAGCATTTAAAAATAGAAACCATCGAATTAGCGTCCGTTCGTGAAACCTGTTGAAGAGCAGAAACCAAGAGCTGCAGAATCTGATCTTAACGTGGGTGAGGTTACTGGATAAGTGAGAAACTGTGATTTCAGTGTTTGTCGTGAGGTAATTAATTGTCAGGGTGCAAAGTTATCTTGAGGAAAGTCAAAAACTAAATGTGTACTTAACAAGGCCTATTATGAGAAATGAGAAAACAGATTGTTTTTGGACACGTATAATTAGCAGTCTTGTTCTGACAATATCTTTATAGCGTCTAAAAAATAAATATGTGTTCATATTCACAGTTCCAGACACAAGAATTAATCAAGAACTAGAAATTCTATTTCTCCTCACTTTAATTTCAATTAGTCTGTTCTAACCTCCAATTACTGCATGATTCATGACAAAAAAAATATTTTATAAAGAAAATATCAACAGTGGCTTAAAATAAACATGTTTTTACCTTAAAAAATGTACCATAGTTTTTTCATAAATTATTGCACAAATACATTATGGACCTAAACTATGCAACGCTCTGCCCCTCCGTGTCCAAACTGCCCGTACAGTTGAGTGTTTTAAGGCTCGTCTAAGGACTCATTTTTATTCTTTGGCTTTTAACTGCACGTGAGTTGTGTGGTACTTTGTGGAATTTATTATTATTTTATTTTTTAAATCTTTTTTATTCTGTATATTTTAATTGCTTTGTATGTTCTGAGTCTTTTGTGCAGCACTTTAGAAACTTTATGTTTGTAAAATGTGCTATAGAAATAAAGTGGATTGGATTGGATTGGATAGATGAGGGCGGCCAACTCACGCAGTTTATACTTTCCTCACGCTCTAACACTCTTTTTCCCACGCAGATAAAAGTACACTCAGTTGAAAATGTACTTATAGGATATTGGCAAAACATATTTAGTAATTGCTCCAGTTTTTATTTACTACATATTTTTGTAGCGTTGAGCAATTCTCTCCCTGTACATTGCTATTAATGAGGTGTTAAAGAGTTACATAAAATTTTATGATAGAAGCACAGTATCATGATGTTAACTAGGCATTGTCCAGATGTCAGACAAATCCATATATATACACACACACACACACACACACACACAAAAAAAAATATACTAAATAACCCCAAATAACCCCCTCCAGCCAACTCACTGTGGGAATTCTCACTCCAAGTTGTACTCAGATGTTGGCAATGTTATCCGTAAGTAAAGGGATATTTTAAAGAGATCATTCCCTCAAAAATAAAATTCTGTCACTAATTATTCACCCTAATTTCATTCCAAACCCGCATGTGCGGTACTGTCATGAACATGCATTGAAGACTGACAGTAAAGAGAAGAAATTGTTGAATAAAGTCTTTTTTTCTTTGCACACAAAAAGTATTTGCCCTTCGCTTCATAAATTTAAGGTTGAACTACTTACTTCGCATGGACTATTTTAATATTGTTCTTACTACTTTTCTTGGCCTTGAATGTGGTAGTTGCATTGAATGTCTATGGAGGATCATAAAGCTCTTGGATCAATTTGTTTTTCCCAAGATTAACAAAGTTCTTATGGGATTGCAATGAAATGAGAGTCAGTAATTTATGACAGAATATTCATTTTTGGGTGAACCATACCTTTAAGGTGGAGTCGAGAATACCGCTTATTTGCGTTTTTTTTTATTTATTTATTTATTTATTATTCCCACCATTCATGCAATCAGTCAACCATTCAGTCACTGTTACATGTATAAATACATAAATAAATGCTTCAATGCAGTGTGCAGTATTTAGCATAAAATTGGCAGCAGTCTGATTATGTATTATTGTAATTATATTATGATACTTTACATGAATGGAATTACATGCATTAAAAAATGGAATGAGCTGCCCATCAATTATTAAAAAAATCACAATCAAAGTCATATCGCTAGGGGAAAGTACGAAAAACTTACTGCCCAGGTAAATAAAACACCCTTTCTATTTTCAGTTCATCTCTGTCAGAGTGCTTCAGTGGAAGAGCAGTGCATCCATCTCTGAGTGCTTTTCCTCCACCCAAAAAGACGTGCAGTCCACTTGGAGTCTCCTCCAAGATTTAGCAACAGCAACACATTTGCTCCGGCCCTTCACAGAGATTACTATACTTCAGAACAAATGACGGGCTTGTCTGTTTTATGGCTCGAGGGACTGCGGAGGCTGGTAGGTTTAAGATCGGGATGAAAGAATTGGCCTTTCAGTAGCCTCCTACGGGATGTGTGTCAGATGGTTCTGGAGACCCGGCAACCGACTGTGGATACTTGAGCCAGTGGCTTTGGAGTTAAATCCAGAGTCTAGAGAGAGTCACGGAGAGCAGGCCAGAGCTTTGTAGTAGGATTTGTCAGAAGAACAATATAAGCATGAGTTTGTCCTTTGCTCTGCAGGCCCGAGTGGGAGACAGCTAGAGTTTCTGTCCCACTTCAGGCGAAAAACACTGAGATATTTAGGTCTCAGTGTGCTGGATGTGCATTTGCTGATATTACTCTCTTATTTTATGTGTGGGCATCTGTGGACATCATGTGGGTGTGCATGACTCTTGAGCATATATGTATATAAATACATGGAATCGCTTGTGTATTATTAGTACATACTGTGATTTGATGGATGTGGAAGTACTGCAAATCTTCTAGTTAAACAGAGGGCATTAAAAGTTTAAGCTGTATTTCATTTCATGCCTTACTTGATGCCATTTCAAATGTATTTTTGGAAAAACGGACACAAGATTTCAGGGTAAAACTAGAGGTTTTCATCTTCGTAGATAAAGTCTCAGATCACATGTCTGACAGTTTTCAATGTAAGGTCACTTAAACAAAATGCAGGGAGAGATGAAAAACGACATCAGTGTTTTAGTATTTTCAAAATTCTGTGCATTTGCTTAGATAAGTGTAACTTGCACTGCAGATTGCTAGACTTGCTGTTGCCATGGCACTTCGCATGACGTCTAAATCTGTGTGCTGCATTCCAAACCAGTTCAAGGATCTCAACCGGATGGCGGTGCAGGAACCCAACCAAGCCAAAAAAAACTGAGTCTAAAAGAAATATAAAGGGAGCCCTACAGAATAACAATTAGGAGGAAGACTCAGCATTGCATTTTATTTAACAATTTAGGGTAGTCTTTGAGGAAAACACACTGGATCTTTCAGAACATTTGATATCAGAAACCGCAAAGCTCTGTGGTGGTGCAAACATAGTGTAAATTTCTGCTCTGTGCCTTAGGGCTTTCCACACTACATCAAAAACGAAAGATTGAATGCCATCTCCCACTGGAACACAACTGCCACAGTGCCACACTCAACACTTAAATGATTGCAAATACTAAGTTCAACAGTGTATCACTTGCACTAATTGCCATGTGTTCTGGTCTCATTGACTGAATTTGGAATAGCATACTAGCATATTACTCTTACTGCAATACATTTAAATCGAAGACTCCAATTTTATGCAAATGCGCAGCGACTACCACTGGGAATGTAGAAAGCCACTTGATAAAGTGTGTGTAGAACTTACTAGACCTAACTGGTTTGTGAACAAAGCATGTTTCAATTTAAAAACACAAAACTTTACTGGCAGGAGTTTTATCTCATCATTTTAATGCAGATTTCCTGTATTGATTCTGGAATAGATATTTGTTACCAGGAGTTCAGTTTGTACTCACAAGGATATTTGTCTGACAGATCTTATGCTCAATACCTTATCCACTCAACCTTCCTAGTGTTTTTCACCAGGCTGTAGTTGTACAACTTAGTATTCTAATGTGGCTTCAAGTGTGGGTTTTATCTCATCATTATAAGATAAAGCAGATTCCCTTTGCTAGCTCAAGTTAAAATACACATTTGTTACCAAGAGTGGCATTTGTTTATTAGATCTTAATGCCAAAACCTTAACCACTCTGCCAAACTGGTTGGGACACAGCGATAGTACTGTAACAGACTGTACTGTATACCCCTCATTAGTAAAAATGTTTACTTTGCGCAAAAACATCCCATTGAAAACCACAAATTTAATTTAAACCCACAAGAACATTTGTCCATTGTATATTAAACCCAATGCCTACACCACATGGCAATCCGGGTAGTTCTTATTAGTTTGTAGTTGTACAAATTATTTTTCTAATATAGTTTCAAGTGTATGTTTTATCTCATCAAGATATATCACATATAAGAAAAAGGATTTCCTGTGCTAACTTACATTAGCATAGACCTTTGTCATTCTAATGTCATTTAAACCCCACTCTCATACCAAGAGTGTGGTTGGAAACCACAGGGACATTTGTTTATTGGATCTTAATTTCTAACCCTCAATTACTTGGCCAGGTTGGGACACAATACTGCTACAGTGTAACGGACCCTCAAATTCAATATACCCCCTATATGTTGTAATTTTAAAGGCTTAATCTGCACACAAAAATCAAATAGAAAACCTCTACTAAATTACCAAGAGTGGTGTTTAAACCCGAGAGAACATTTGTCCATTGGATCTTAAGTCCAACACCTTAACCACTTGGCCATCAAGCATATTTGCCCATTTTATCTTAAATCAGCCCATTTGTCCGTCCTGGTTGGACTTAAGATTCTTTGTAGGCAGGAATTATATTCTTCATTTATTTTTACAGCTGTATGTACACTTCAACCCATGCAGTCATGAAATAAATTCTACATGCATTCATTTTTATAAGGCTTCATGCAGTTGTCTTGTATTGATATAGATGCGTAGAGGACAGTACTAATCGCTTTTAATGTTATCGCCCTTATAATTCATTATTTATAATGGACTTTTGTCCATTAGGTCTCAAATCCAATGTCCAATGTTCCTGGCTAACTATAAACATTTTTGTAATCAATATAATGTCTAATACCGCTACTGCATTGTCCTAAGTGTGTCTGTTGGATTGTTGTATCATTTATAAGATAGTGTATATAGTGTTGTGTAGTGTAAATACAAGTTGCATAATCGATGTTGACATGAAGAGTGAAAATTAGCCTTAATCAATGCAGTAGCAGATGTCTCACTGAGACTCACCAGTTGACCGAGCTCACCAAAGCAAACTTAACAACAGTTTAATTTCTCCGTTACAACAAGAGTCACGGACAGATGCACTCTTGAGGCTGGAGTCTGTTCCGATCCCCTGAGAGCCTCACCATCTCCACTTTTGAAAGAATAAACTGTTAAACTAGCCTAAGTGACACACACTAGTGTCAGTGAACAAGTCAGTTAAGCCATCTATAAGGGACTCCAACACCCGCTTATTAAAAGACCCTGATTTCATTGAACTATGCTCAATCATTCTGTCTTTGATGCTTGGGGGAAGGAATCTTGCTATTGATCTAAAAATCAAACTGTTCTCACATGACTGCTGAGAAATAACACTGACCACTGATTGGTGCTGCACGATCACCCACAGATAAAGCGTGGAAAAAATCATTAATGCATGTCCTGAGTACCGTTCAACTATAACCCATTTAGTGAATAAAAACTACCTGGACAGCAGCTCACAATGCCTTATTAAAGTTAAATTTAATTAAAAAATTATTGTTTAAATTAATTGAATGAGGACATGTTCTTATTGCTCTTATAGGAGCAGGTGATATTATGAAGCATTTCTTGAAAATAAACCTTCTTCAATAGTTCTACAAAGAATGCTTTCCTTATGAAGAAATATTTCTTCTGTATAGCGTTCTTCAGTAAGCCATTTGATTCTTTAAAACTTTAACATTTTAAACTCAAACTACTTTAAAACTTCAAGCTAGGCTCTGGGGACTCTTACAGAGTGCTAGACAAAACGTCAGGGAGGAAGAAATGTTTTAAATGTTCTGCTTTCTAAAATTCAACAGTACCTTTAACAAAGCAGCGCTTTTTTTCTTTTTTACAGTTGCTGTATAATCCAAATAAACAGCTGTTCGATTGGGTTATACAGCAATGTTCTCTGAAGATCTGCTTTTAGTTATTGTAAATTGTTCATTTTTAAGAGCCTACATTTTCCAGATAATATTATGTTTTTTTTTTTTTTTTTACTTTAATGCAATGATGAAGTCCAATACAAAAGTCACTTATCTAATTTTACAAACATTTCTATAGTAGCCTATATCACACTTTTTTATTTTGAAATGCAATTAGTAATACAATTTATATATATATATATATATATATATA